>NW_011645808.1:110856-123347 GCF_000223845.1 Gregarina niphandrodes | reverse complement strand
GGGGTTGAGCTTACGCTTTGATGGCGATGAGGAGGCTGCCGAGTAAGGAGAGCTGTAGATCATTGGAGAGGTACCAGGACCAGCCCATGCAGAAGTCTAGTTGGTCGGAGGGGTAGAGGTTGTCGATGTAGAGCACGTGGTTGAGCCAGGTGCGTGTGCAACCGCCGGAACCTCCGACTCCATTAAGGATCCCGTCGGAGAAGGCTGGGTAGAACGGTGCTTTGACCATGTTGGGTAGGACCACAATGTAGACGAGGAGTGTGAGATAGTAGGCGGGTGAGAGTCGGAGCCATCGTTTAAAGGTGGTTACCAGCACTTGGTGTAATAGGCGTATCTTAGAGCGTGTATTTCGTGCTAATTCCCAACCTTTCAGACCCAGGAGGAAGCCAGAGAAGCAGAAGAAGGAATCCACGGCGAAGACACCGCCGAAGACGCCTTGCATGCTAGGGGAGTGTACGATGTCTAGTAATTCGTCATAATTCTGAAGCAAATTTGCGGAGAATACAGAGGCGAGTGTGTGGCCGAGGACGATCCAATACAATGAGAGTACGCGCATTCCGTTAAGTGCTGCCGTGGGAAGCCGACTCGCTTTCCGTGCTTGGTTCTGCCAACGTCGGTAGTTCACCAGTAGATCAAGTGGACCGCCGCGTAGACTATGTCGAGTACCCAGAAGAGGTGCGACCACAAAGAGGAAACACAAAAGGGCTATCACACCCCAGACACGTGGCGTCCAGTAAGGTTCCGAGCTTTGGCAGAAGGTAGCCAGTCGCGGGAAGCCCACTTCAGTCGCGACCTGGGTGATGTTTCGTTCTCGATTGTACATGAGAGCTCGCTTAGCCGCGTCCGTGCCTGGTGCCAATTGTGCGGCACCAAGAAGGGCACGCAATTCATCCAGAACCTGTGTGGCCACGAACCCGGAGGTCGCATTCGTCCACCAGGTATCTGATGTCCACCAACCGTCAGCATGTGGATGTTTCCGTCTTAATCGGACAAGCGAGAGCACGTCCATATTCGCCGCGTCAGGAATTGAGGTGAGAAGTCCACAGCCCGCAAGAGTGGAGAAGAGACAATAATCAGGCGGGACCACAGTTGCAAGTTCGAAACATGTACGACCATGAGCGAGCCAGTCGCACAAAAAGTCGGTCACTTGGTTAATGCGTTCAGGTGTACACCCCTGTGCCACGCATCGACCCTGACCGATGATACCTGAACCCTTAACCAAGCAATAGTTCAGTGCCGGGTCCCGTGCACATGAGTCGAAATCGCCAACACTTTGAACAAAGTGTCCCGAATATAACAACGATTGAGGTTTCCGATATGATGCTGGACCACATTCTAGTACACTTCGCATCGTTTCCGAACGCGTCAAATACGGAGTACGAGCATCGTAGACCGGAAGCGCCAACCGCGGGTGCAGGTGTCCTAGCAAGTCCGCTGCAAAACTCACATTCGCCACCACCTTCTCAATCCAACTGCTATCAGCCACGGGCCAGTTGTTTGCCACCTGCGATCTTTCCGATATAGGGAGCACACCCAGATGCCGAGGCCTTGGCACACGAGCCAGTATCTCCGATGTAAGACCCTGAGCCAATTCCTCCAAATCATCCCTTCGTAGACTTTGCACCAACAAATCATCACGACCCAAATGATGCAACAAGTCAACTGCATGCCGTCCGTTCTCGCCAACCTGACGCCCGATCCTCGCGACAATTTGACTCCAAGCCTTCTTTAGGTCATCCCCAAAGATATCTCTAGTCTCAGAGGGATTCTCTATAAACAAGTCGTCTGCTACCGAGTGGTTTGTAGATGGCCCTGCTCGAACTTGAGCACGATAATAAGTCGTCGGGGCGGGGGTAGTCGTCGGACTAATTCTGGATAATTCCTCTAGAATATTCTGAACGAATCTTTCAAGACGCTTTGCCAACAGCTGGATTCGATCCTTCAAAGCATCTAGCTCTTTCGTTATCTCGGCAGCCCCACGATCTGTAATGAAACTTCGGATTTTGTTCAAACTCGTCTCAAAGTCCTTCTTCAACTCAGACCAGTCCATACCCATCTGGGAACTTACACTACCTGCCAATGCACTTACTCGACGATCCAACTTGCGCAAGTCTCTCTTAATCATGTTATTGGTCACCAAGTCCAATACGTCCTTCGCAGACATCGAAACCAAATCACCCATCAACTGCTGAGCCGCCCTCAAAGCACCGTTCAATGCACTCTCCAAATTTCTCTTCCCACTCAATTCCACATCCTTACGCACTACTTCGTCCTTACGCACTACTTCGTCCTGTCCATCGTCGTCATCACGGCTCCTTCTCTCACGGCTGAGCACCCGATCACAGTCGCCTGACAGCTGCATGAATCTGTTCAGCAATACAGATGCACTCCGCTCCACATCCGTCACATTGTTCCCATGATGTAGCCAGTTCGCTATGGTCTGCTTCGCAGTTAACAACAACTTTTCAAACTCCTCGTGACCCCGCTCTTCCACAATGGACTCAATCTTTTGCAAGTCATCCAACACCTTTTCCCATTCCTCATCGACGTCTTTACGATTCTTCCACAAATCGATAAGCCTCCGCACATGGAGCTTTAACGACTCAATTTGCGACCGTAAACGTTCCTCACTTTCAGCTTCACTTGTCCATTCATCGGTAGTCCATTCCTCGGTAGTCCAAACGTCATCTTCCAAGCTCAAATGAGAGCTGAACCAGTCACGCAAACGTATTTGCAAATCGCGCACACGTGTTTGCAAATCTTCAAAAACTGTTTTGGGATCCTTCACATCAATATCTCGAACTTCGCGTTGCATTCCACGAATAATGCGGTCAATCTCGCCTCTGAACTTATCGAATTCAACTTGGAATCGTCTACGTATTTCTTCAATACGTGGATTTTTAAGCTGACGATTTAGATGGTTGAGCTCTCGTTCCAACCATGAACTCAACTCCTCTTTAGGGTCTTCGGTTGTTTCCCCTTCATCAATAACTCCTTCGTCAACTGCTCCTCCGTCAACAACCATTATTTGGAATTCGGGGATTCGTTTATGCATGATACGTTTGAGGCGCTCTTGTTGTTTCGACGTCAAATCTTTCTTCGCCCACTCTCGTAAATCCAGTCTCACTTTCTCGATCATTTTCCGAATTACCTGCCTTACATCGGGTTGACGAACTGGACTTAACTTCATCTCTGATCGAGTCAGTTTCCGCATTATATTTTTTTTAAGGTGATCTACGTTCGCCTGGAATCGGCGGATATCGTGACTCCAAGTCTTCGGAAGATTCTCCTTGCCTATTTCATTCACCTCGGACTCCAACGACTCGAACTGGTCTTGTAACCACTCCACCAACGGTCCCTCGTCATCATCAATCTCCTCATCATCAATCTCCTCATCGTCAATCCCCTCATCATCAATCCCCTCATCATCAATCCCCTCATCGTCGTCAACCCCATGGTTGGATACCTCATTAAAATCAAGCAGGTCATCGTGACCGGCCGTATCGCCGCCGCGATTCAGAGGATGATCTGAGTGCTCTTTAACCCATTCAGCGATGTTGTGTTGAAGGTCCGATATTATTCTTTCAGCATCCTTCCGGGCTATGTCCATTCCTCGTTCGAAATTGTCGAGCCAAAGAGAGATGACTCGACGTATCCTGTCCAGGTCACCTTCCCATTGTTCCTTCACACCACTAGCTAATTTCTTCACGCTTTCTAACAACCTAGTAAGCTCCTTCTCAAACCATTCGGCAACCACATTCTCATCGGCGCCGGTCGAGCTGGTTTCACCGGCCGAAGAAGGGCTGCCCTCACTGGTCGTGCTACCCTCTGCGGTTGTAACTTCCTCGCTAGTACTCGCTTCTTCATGCTCCGTCATCCGCTCTTCTTGATGAATCCCCCCAACAGTCTTTTTCGACGACGGACTCGGAGTTCCCTTCTTGGCAGCCGCATGATCTCGAGCCTCATCGGCCTCCTTCTTAACCCGGCTTAAAATCTTCGCCACTTCTGCTTCTGCCTCTGCGATGATTTCCATCGCCTCATGCCGCGTGACCTCCACGCCTCGATCCACCTCCTTACGCCACTCCACCAGTCGGCTGCGAGCCGCCTCCAGCCCATGTTGGACCTGCTCGGACACGTCGCCTAAACCGATGCCAGTCAAAAAGTCTTCCAACAAGTTTAATTGACTACGAAGCCATTTCGCCGCAGAGCCCGAATCCCTCACAGAGCCCGAATCCCTCACAGTTCCTCCATCGGAACCTGGTTCGGGGCCCTGTGATGCCTCGGTAGTGGTAGACAGCTTGACAGTCATAAAATTGGACTCTATCTTCTCGACATCTAATTTCGCGGGATCGAATCCCGGGATACCAAATTCGCCAAAAACTTCCGATAATTGACTCAATAACTCCCGATAATTGACTCTTGCTTGTGGAGGTAGGAGGTCTGAGGGACGGACCTCTCGAGTCTGTAGCGTGGTATTCGCCCGATGTATCCACTTGCGGATATTATCATCAATAATATGGAATATGCGTTTAATTTCTTCCGCTCCATCTTCGGTACGATTTTTCGCTTTGTCTTCGATTTTCTTCAAAACTCCATTTATGTCGTGGTAGGCCGGACTGTCCTTGATCTTTTCGCGGGCAACATCAACTCGTTCGTGGAGCTTTGCGTAATCGAGTTCGAAACGTTTGCGATACCGGACCAATTTCTCTTCAACATGTTGCAGGTCCTGGCGCAATTCCGATTGTCCAAGTGTACGATTCAGCATCAGGTCTCTAAAGGCGGACCCGAACTGTACCAACGTATCCGCCAAGTCATTCTGGGCCATGGTCATACCATCGCTGAAACTCCGCCCGAAATCCTTTAGCCCACCCTCCATCTCGGACGACACCTCCTTTGACACTGTAGACAATAAACTCCTCAAGGCATCGACACTCCGTTCCCACATGCCATTTAGCTCGCGCCAATGTCGTTCCAACTCCGCGACAATCTCACCCGCCATATTCTTCAACCCGTCGAAGAACATCTGATCGTTATCACTAGCATCATTCCTGTCCTTCTCATCCCGATCCTTCTCATCCCGATCCTTCTCATCCCGATCCTTCTCATCCCGATCCTTCTCATCCCGATCCTTCTCATCACCTTTCTTCCCCGTGTCTCGGCGATCATCCTCAGGACCCCTTCCATCTTGGCCGTTGTCAGGATCGTCTTCAAGAAGGTCTGAGAGACGTTTCAAAAAATTATCCAATCCGAGTTCTTTGACATCGTAGTCTTTATCATCGTAGCCATCATGATCATAATGAACATAGTCATCATGATCATAGTCATCATGATCATAGTCGTTAGCATTGGTCAGAGGGTCATGAACGAGCAAGCGTCGGCCGATACGTGGAGGATCTTGGGGTGCATCCGCGACACAAGTGAAGTCTACGTCATGCTCCATTTGCGTGCGGTCGATCGGACCGCACACTATTTTCTGAAGAGCTCCGCAAGCTTCTACAATGCTACGGTTACCTGTACCGACCAGGTCCATGCTCGACTTGACATCATCGATGGGTTGCAACACGTTACACGAACTGATAGCACACAACGTAGAAAGCAGGTCGGTGACTCGGCCAATACTACAAGACTGTGGCATGCACAAACCGACACTCACGGAACCAGGCACGGGATCCAAACTCAGATGTACCAAACAGAACTTGGCTCGCTCGCCGAAACCACTACATATATCTAGGTCATCAGGCGTAGGCAACGGCAAGTCAATCAAAGTCGTATTCTGCAGAACCACGCTCAGATCATTCATGCACGTTAGAGCGCCCAGGACGCGCTGCACAGCCGATACCATGAGCCCCTCACCAAAACTTCAGAAATTTTATTCAACTACGATCACTCACTGACGGCAAGACCACTCGTGCCTGGCGCGGTCCGTTCGTCGGCTGATGGTTAGTTAAGACACGATGTATTGTTCGTTCACGATCTATTTCGTATACTGATTCTATATGCGAAAAATAACTAACTAAGCCTCAAGTCGATGTACGCCAACGGTGTGCATTAGCCAACGGTGTGCATTAGCCAACTGTGTGCATCGGCGGTCTCCACTACAAATTTCGTGGGGTCGCCATTAGGCGATGGGTCCTTCGTATTTGTAAACACGGTCCACGGAAATGGTGCTTTGGCTAGAGCCGGCGGGTGGTTGTATGGTGATGTTGTAGAGTAGTATTTTGCCGAATTCGTTGTCGGGTAGTACGGCCTTGGTCTCGAATGCGGTTCCGAGCTTGGGGTTTTCCCGTTGCATTTGAAGTGCTCGGAATTCCTTGCCGTTACAGAACTTAATCCATGCGTAGTCCGTGACATAGCTCTTAGCCGTCCAATCCCCCAGGTCGCCGTCTGCGTCGAAGGTTTCCTTGCCGACAAGTGACGCGTGTGTGATCTTGTTGCCAACAGGGGTCTCGATCCACACCTTGAGTGTTTCCCCACCGTCAACGAGTTCAGCGCCCAGAGGAATCACCAACCGATTCATGACCATCCGCTTCATCTTTCCGATTCCCACGTATACCATCTGGGGATCCAGAGAGTCGCTCCGCTCAACCACTGTCAACCATCGCCCGCAGATCGCACGTGCCTGGATCTCTAATTCCGCGAAACTTCCCGCCTCCACGTTCGGCGGTACCATTAATGGCATTAATGGGTCGAACAAACTCGAATGTGCGCTAAACCCACAAGGACACACACACCCGTCCTCTGTACTCGCCCGCGAACTTACTCCGGCCGGAGAACCCGGCTCCGAGTCAGACCCTAAACGACTTATCACCGACACTGCCGAATAAAACGACTTCTTCGACGGAGATCTCTTCGATCGTCGACTCGCCGACTTACCTGACGGACGCAGAGGTGACGCGCTTTCCGATAATAGAAACTTCACGCTTTTACCGCTCCGTTTCTTGTGCTTCCGGAACAATGGCAAACAACACGCCAGACGACCACAAACAGGCGAGTTGGATGAAGGACTCGTCTCGTCCACCATCTTCCTCTCCGGGGTACTCGTGCCCTTCACCATACTCACAAATTTTTTACTGGGAACATTATGTGTCATGTCTAACACTCCTGACTCCCTCACCACTTACCTCGTATCGCTACGCCGGTTTACTGACTCTCCTGCCCACAGACTGGAAGCAAGCAAGAACATCAAAACTGTTGCAGATGCCTTGGGCCGACACCGCGTGGTGAATGAACTGCTCCCCTATATTGAAGGTAATCGACACAGTGTGTGAAATCGACACGGTGTGTGAAATCGACACAGTGTGTGAAATCGACACAGTGTGTGAAATCGACACGGTGTGTGAAATCGACTCGACGCAGATTTGGTGAATATCCCGGCCAATATCAGCATTGTTCCAATGGTGTTTGACGCAACTGCGGCTGAGATCCAGGGTGACGGGATGATGGTGACTCCTCCGACGATTGCCACGATATCGGACGAAACAAATGCATTGCCGTACATTGATCACTTCAAGAAGTTAAGTTGTCTAGCGTTGTCGGAGTTGGCGTCGCTGCCTACGGGTCCGCAGGTCATAAGTCGATGCATCCAGGCGATGGGGTATACGGATGAGATAAAGGGGAATTTGGCGGTGGGTGTAAGCATGTTGGTACCGGACCCGATTCCGATATCGGAGTGCGGCCCGGTGTTGAAGATCTTGTTGGCGATCAGCAAGTCGGCAGACGTCGGGACTCGGGAGGCGGCGCTACGTGGATTAGAGCGGATCGCAGTGGCGTCAGGTGCAGAGTTGGTGGGATCGCCGTTACTTGAGTTGATGTTAGCACGAGCGGAACGAGACCTGGCGGGTGGGAGTCGTGCGATGGAGGGTGCAGTGGAGAAGGCGGCTAACATTCGCCTAATCGCGCTGTTGCTGGGGTTGCTCTTCGACTTAAAGACGGAGCTGAAGCTGAACGCGGATCTCACCAAAGAACTGAATCCCGAAGTGAAGGGTGAAGTGAAGGGGGGAACGGAGCGTCCTGGAACGGATCACATAGGGAAGGGCACGGCGGCGGAGGAGGCGGTGGCGCGCGCAAAGAGTTTGTTGACGCGCCGTTGGTTCCGTTATTTTGAGGAAGAGCCGGCGTACACGGTGGTGAAGCGTGAGTTAGGAGTGACGGCGCCGGTGTTGATCGCAGGTTGGTTGCGAGACGAGGAGTTGGTGCAGGGGTACATTGGACAATTTGCTGATAGTTGCCAAGACGCTCTGGATGAAAATGATCTCGCCTTCACCTCCGTTGAACGCCTGCTTTGCCGCATTCCCGACTTCTACTTCAAAAAGGAGCTGGTACCCGACGATTGCCGAATCGGAGTGCAAGTCCTCCTCACTCTTCTCGTGCACCTTTTCAACCGCCATGTCCTTCCACACCTCGACGAACAGGACTTCGCGCGCCATCACCCGACTCTCAGCGCACTGGCTGGAGCCGGAAATGGAAGCGTCAGTGGGAGCGGAAACGGCGGTGGGAGTGGAGACGGCAGCGGAGCTGCCTCCTGCGCGCACTGCGAACATTCCGCTGCCAGTGCCACGGCGGGGAGTGGCAGAGATTTATCCGGCGGCACAGTGCGCAGTGCGGCTTGTGCGCGGTGCGGCGCGGAATGTGAGTTCCAGTGGCCCCGAGGGTCGCATCCATACCACGTGTTCGACTTGGGTCGCGTTGTGAGTGAGTTGCAATTGCCGTTAATCCGGCCGAGATACACACGAGACAGTTCGTCACGTTCGATTAGAGCGGGACGATCACCCAAGTCGGAAAGCAGTGTGCGAGATTACTGTTCAATCGTGAGTCAGTGGGTGTGGAGTTACCTGAAGCGGTTGAAAGAGGTGGAGGGGATCTTGAGGGTATCTATGGTCTCACTGTTACCGCTCCTTGTTGATTTGGTGCTGAACTACTCCACTGTTGAAGACGCCCGATGTTTCTTAGCTGAAGACGTCTTCGTTGTCGATAACCCTTGCTACGCCGAACTGATGCTACATTGCCTCGCACTGAACGCCTTCTGTCTCGCACACAGCCCGGTCTCGCTCGTCATGGCTTCTAAAACGCACGGACGCACCTCAGACTACAAACGCACTTACACGTACGAACTCAAAGGCCGCACCGGCCTCAATCAACCACTCATCGAACTACTCGTTGACCAAATCAAAACCGGCTTCCAATTCGACCTCATGCAGTGCAAATGTACGCTTCGGTCACACACACACACTCACGTGTGGACACACACTCACGTGTGGACACACACACGCAGCACACAGTGTGTTTTGCAGTGCAGGCGGCGATGGTATGTGTGCAGATGCTTATGTTGATTAAGGAAGTGGCGGTTTACAACGAGCACCTCCGGCCGATTTTAGTGGAGTGTCTGGCGGACCGGAACTGGCACATCGTGGTGTCGACGGTGGGCGCATTTCGCCTGCTGAGCGTCGAGTTGCCGTCGGCGCCCGGACCTTCCGAATGGCGGAGGGGCGCGGACTTGTTCCCTTTTACGCGAGGTGTCTACGGCCAACGGACCCTGCTCCCGACGGGTGCGGCGGCGGCAATAGCGGAGGCGCGACATACAGTGATCCCGAGGGTGCTTGATTCGCTGCTTATCCCGCACATTTACGCGGGATTGCAGTGTTGTTTGGAAGCCGTCTCCATGTTCCAGCCTTGTCCCGAAATCCAATCGGTCCAAATCTGTTGGTGGCGGGTTCGAGTCGCAGCTCTTCACGTGTTGGCCGAAATTCCGCACGTTGATGTTCTCCTCCAAACCACGGGCCTTGCTACTGCCGCAGACAACCCACGCCCTCTAATCCAAGTACTCCAGGAGCGCCTCACCGATTCCATCGCAGCCGTGCGCAAATGCGCGCCCGTCTGTATCCTACGACTCGCCGAAAGACTCTGCTGCAACATCCACCTCGCCCGTGGCCCTGATGAACGCCTTGCCGAGACCCTGCTCGAACCTCTCCTCGTCTATTCACCAGCGGCCACCACCGGACAAAAAGAAGCCCTCCTTGCACTCGCCGCCGAAGACCCCACCAAACTGCCCCCCGGCGCCAACCACAAGCTCGCCAACGCACTCGTCAAAGCCGTCAGTGATACTCGCATTTCGTAAGCATACACTTGACACGCGCGTGGCATGTGTGCACACGCTTGTTGGTCACACACGTTTGTCACGTATTCCGCGACACACACACATGTTACATATTCGTCGACCCCGTGGCAAGGGGTTGCCTGGCAAGGAAATTTACGATAGCCCCGCCACGTATCCTATCCGTCCTCCTCGGTCAGCCCCCCCCCTCGGTCAGTTCCCCCCCCCCTCCGTCAATAACTATGTTGGTTAGCGATCGCGCGATGGCCGCGCTGCACCGACTACGGTCTACGACGGCGGGCGAGGGAACTTTGCGGTAGTTGCGGGGGCGAGTTCCTCCAAATGCGTTCGTCCTGCCGGCTGGCCCAACCTCCTCTCCGAGATCCATCCCAACTGTCCCGCCTGTGGCCATCCTGCGGTCGCCCACCCCATTCTCTCCCAGATCTCTCTCTCCCGTATCTCTCTTCCTTCACGTGGGAGGTCCCGTCTGGGTTGAATGTCCTAACTCGATCGAACGGCTGGACTGGGTGAGTTCGGTCTGCTTCCTTCTTCCCAGATTTCACCTCCTTGTCCCTGAGCTCTTGACCTCGTTCTTCTTTGACCTCGTTTTTGACCTCGTTTTTTAGCTCGTTTTCAGGCGAAGATTGTTCCCTGGTGCGGGCTTCCTGCTCAGCGCCTTCTCCCTTGAGAAACACGGCGTAGTTCCTCACATGGTCCACTTTCAGGGTACGGTTTAGCAAACGCATCCCGTTACCATTGTCGACAGCGAGCACTGTCGACCGCTGGTCCTCATACGCCAGAAATCCGAAACCTTTGGGCTCCCCAGTCTCGCGGTCGCGGATCAAGTTGATATCTACTATCTACACAGCTGCACATGTGTGTTGGCTATGATGTGTGTTACGAACGCACGCTTGAGTGTTACGAACGCACGCACGCTTGAGTGTTACGAACGCACGCACGCTTGAGTGTTACGAACGCACGCACGCTTGAGTGTTACGAACGCACGCACGCTTGAGTGGCTTACTTCACCCCACTGGGAAAACACAATCATAACATCTCCTTCCGTCATACGAATATCAAGACCGCCAACAAAGATGTAGCAGCTGTCCTTATATGAGTCGTGGAAGCTGGGTCCAAGGGGGTCCTTCAGTTGCAGTGTGATTAGGTCATTAATTTTCTGTATCTGACTATGGGCAGAGGACATAATTAAATTTGATGGCCATAGCCACGGCAAGGCTCAAGTACATTGCATTTCTCAACCCCCAAAATCAGCCGCTCTATTCCTGCCACATCCACAACGGTCAACTACAACGTGCCGACGAAGTGGACACGCTCGAGTGCGACCTGGCTGCGTATGAAACGCTCGACTTGATTGAACTCACATGTACGCTACACACACTAAGAAGGGGGCTCGGGGAGTAAATCCCTTATGTTACCTTCTTATGTTACTACGCGATGTATGTTTGTTCTGTATCGATCATGTTTGTTCTGTAGTGGCAAAGCAAGCGCAAAAGGACGCAGCCAACGAATGTTTTCTCGGCTCATTTTCTTGTTGTACTCCGGCCTTCTTAATGACGTTCGCTTATGTGTCTTCTACCAAGCTGAGGATTGTGGGTGTATTTGAACAGCAAGAATTCAACATGACCGAAGTCAGAAAATTCTTCAAGTGCTTGGCGGCATTGTATGCTCACACGGTGGCGAATCCGTTCTACAAAGGCACAACTCTGGATACGCCAAAATTCAATAAAACCATGGGTAAGAATGTCCCGTTGAAAAAAGTCACCACGCCATTTTGCAGCTGAAATATTGAGCTACTACCAAAAGCGATTACCAGCCGGTAGTGACAGATGATAACCACCACTGATACGATAGTTGAGTACAACTAGACTCGTGACCATCAAGCTCGTGCGTGACCAACAGCCGTCAAATATCGGCCGCGAGTGGTGAAGAAGCCGGCTGGAAGCTGGGGTTATCTTCCAGCAGCTTGAGCAATTTGTTCGTGGTATCACCCAGTATATTTTCTGCATTCGTCAGCATGGCACTCACGTCCGTTTCATTGATTCCACACTGACATACACTCGCCAGAGCCGTCAACACACGCTCCAGTGCAGCATCAGACGTTTCGCACAACTTGATAGCTAACTGTAAAACATCACGGTTCGTTCCGGGCCAGTACCGTCCCTGCCGTGATGATGATCAACCCCCAACTGACGTGTCGTAATGTGCTGCGTACCTTATATAATTGTTCATTGCTCGGTCCATTATTATCGCAACTGACAGTGAACTCGATCTGTGGAAAAGACCAATAATTTCACCACGATTTGTCCCCAAGATTACGCTCAAAAGGGGGTGGGGGGGTGGGTAAGTGGGGGGGGTGGTGGGTAAGTGTACATTCAAAGGG
>NW_011645808.1:109030-110780 GCF_000223845.1 Gregarina niphandrodes | reverse complement strand
GGGGGGTAGTGTACATTCAAAGGGGGGAGGAGGGGGGAGGGGGAAGTATCACCAAATGTTGGTGCTATTTTACCGGCGTTTGGGAGTTTACCGTTTGTGCAGCTTTTAGCTTGATTTGTTGGATGCAGCGTTCCATGTGTCTTGAAAATTGCTTTCGTAAAATGAGTTCGGATTGCGCTTTTGCAGTGCTGGTGAGTTTTCTGGCTATTTCGTCGAAGACGATATGTTCGTAGGTGCCTGTAATGGTAAGTGAGCCGATAAAGAGGTAGAGATCTCCGAGTCGATTGTCGAGGTCTTGGATGAGGTATCGTTCAACCAGCCATCGTGCGCCTTCGGGGGAGTGCATAACGTTGAATGGGCACTCGAATTGAATGGCCTGGCGTTTGACGTTGTGTTCGAGAAGTTGGAGAAGGAAAGTTTGTCTTTTCTGTAAGGCGGCGAGAGTAGCGGTAGTGAGTGGCAGCTCATCGGCAAGTCGTCGGAGACAGGCACAGAATGCGAGATGCACTTTGCGGAACTTTGCAAGCAATTCAATCAACTCCGTAGTCGCCGTGTGCGTCTCCAAACGCGCTTGTTCGCGTTCCACCAAAATCTCCTTCTTCGTCTCCATAGCCCAAGTAAACATTTGACTGAGTGCGCGCCACTCAATTTCTACCCCTAGCGACGCCGTCGTAGACATTGAACCCTCGCTCTTAGGACCGCGTTCTAAATCAGGGCCTTGTTCCATACCCCGTGAGGACCAAGCCTTCTTCGGCTCGCCCGTCAACAAAACCGAAGACGGCCTCCGTGTCGGACTTGGTGAGATCAACGCTAACGCCGTATCCAGGCCCTTCTCACACACCTGCCGCAATTCCGCATCCATCTCCCGACGCAAATCCGATCCACCGCGCTGCACCTTCGTCTCCCGTCGCGCCTCATCCCTTCGGACCTCGCCTCGACGGACCTTGTCCCGCGGGGACTCTTCTTCGCCGTGCGATTCCACCACACGCCGCCTCTCGTCCACCTCTTTGTTTCGTCGAGCCGACCGCCCTTCAACCCGGCTGCTGCTCAGCAACCCATCGCTCATCACCTCGCTCCGCGCCCACTCGTCCCCCTCGTGCGAGAGCCGCCGTCGCCGCCGACGCGACCGCTCCTGGTGGTCTTCCCGTTCGCGCTCCTGGTGGCCCTCCCTCTCCCGTTCTCTCTCCCGTTCCCTCTCGCGCTCACTTCGCCCCCGTTCTTGCTCGCCGCGTTCCTGGTCGATGCTCCGCGGTTCGCGGACAAGTGCGGGGCGGCTGGCAGCGGGGAGTCGCACTCCAACAAGAGAAACAGGGGTATCTCGCGGCTGCAGATTGGCCACGACGCGCCGCTCACCAACCTCAGGCAATTGACGCCGGACGAATCGGTGTTTCTCGAGCCGCGGTAGCGCAAGGTTCCGCAATGTCCCAGGTCCGCTCATCGAGGATTCGTACGCACCCCCAATGGAGGCCGTCGGGGTGGGGGTAGCCGGGGTAGGGGTCACACCGGTCGGGGTCAGGCCTGTCGGGGTCAGACCCATACCGGAGTGGGAATCCATACCGGAGTGGGAGTCCATACCGGAGTGGGAGTCCATACCGGAGTAGAGGTCCAGACCGGGCGTGGGTAGAGGCGCGGATAAGTTGGTGAGACTGAGACTCGGCGTTGGCGGAAGCACACACGTGTGCTGCGCCAAATCGCCGTCGCTCGCGACCCGCACCTGGGCTGTCGTCGTCTTCGGCGTCGGGCGCGTCGG
>NW_011645808.1:91009-108798 GCF_000223845.1 Gregarina niphandrodes | reverse complement strand
TCTGCCCGCCGCGGTGCCGGAAGCTGCCTCCGTTCGACTTGACTGCGAGACGCCGTGCCGTTTGGCGCCTCCGATTCGCGTGCGCCACGGGTCACACTGGACCCCATCACGGGGGCGAACGAAAAATAGTCAGCCGATTGCACCCGGGACGCGTCCTCGAAGCTTGACTCCATACCGCCACCCATTCCGGGACTGGAAGCCATGCCGGTACTGGGCCCATCTGAACAGATGCTGATCAAAGCGCTACTCACCAAGGCGTCGCCTATTGAGACTTCGCTAACCCCCATGCCTAACACAGAGTCCGCACGACTTGTTTCCTCTCCGTTCCCGCGACCGTCATGCTTTTGCTTGGGCTGAGTGGACGCGCCCGCCGTTCCCTTGTGCTGACGGCTGAAGGCCGAGAACCCGGCGACCACGGAGCAAGAGAGACCGTTTGAGGACGCGAGTGTGGAACCGTCGCTCTGGACCGATGGCCGTGCGGTCAGTTCGCGATTGGGATTCGGACGTAGCCGCTGGTCCGTGCCGTCTTGCGTCGTCTTCTTTTCGGGTGTATGAAATGTAGGCGTGTGAAACTCCGGCACGTCGGAGCCCCTCTGTTCGGAGCCCCTCTGTTCGGAGCCCCTCTGTTCGGAGCCCCTCTGTTCGGAGCCCCTGTGGTCGCGGTCAGAGGCCTGGTCAGAGGTCTGATCAGAGGCCTGGTCGGCAGTCCGTTGACGGTCCGAATGGGGGGAGTGTTTATACTTTAGTCGTTCTCGTCTCAGTTCTCTTGAGTCATTTTGTATCAACTCGTTCTTTTTGAGCGTGTCCAGAAGCGAGCCAGCCTCTTGTTCGTCCCAAAGGGAGTTGCCATTGACTCTCTTTAGTGATGGAAAAACTTCCTTGGGATTTAGCTTAATGGGGCACCAGATGGCTACGAGATTGGGCATGTGATGTCCCAGACGTCTTGGGATGCGTGTTAAGCCTAATGATCGACCAGCACATTGGTTTGACAAGTCCAAAACTTCGAGACTAAGGTGCACGTCGTCCCGTGTCAAGTCTTCAGCCAGATCCTCCATGTTCGTGATACAGTTTTGACTAGCATCCAGCGACTGGAGGAGTGCCAGACGTGACAACCAACGCAGGCTCTGAATGGAACACCCGCGAACACTAAGAGTCCTCAGTCGTGGCAGTAGACTCAAGTTGTACAAATACGGCTCCAAAGTACCTTCTTCGATTTCCAGCCGTTTTCCCACCAACTGGGTCCCCACCAACTGCGTCCCAACCAATTGGTCGCCACGGCCATGATCGCCACGTTTTTTCTGGGCGGTCTTCTTCCTGCCATCCGTGACGGTCTGATCGTCGCCGCTACATACCGTCGAGATTTCCAGTTGCCGGAGCGCAGTCAGTTTGGCCAAATATACTCGGTCTTTCAGGAGGCCAAAGGTCTCAGGGGTGATCACGAGCGAGAGCAGCTCCTCCTCCTCCTC
This sequence comes from Gregarina niphandrodes, assembly GCF_000223845.1. NCBI lineage: Eukaryota > Apicomplexa > Conoidasida > Eugregarinorida > Gregarinidae > Gregarina > Gregarina niphandrodes. Next base: position 107,332 of record NW_011645808.1, on the reverse strand, counting down.
CACCTCCGGCTTGCGTTTTCGGCCACCTCCGAAAAGGGCCGGCGCCATTAAAAATTGATGCACTGCACGCAACTGACCGTGGGTACGGCTGGCCGCGTGTTGCTCGACCGCGTCACGCTGGTTGCTCTCCGTGGAAAAGTCACGGGCATCCTTGGCCCGTCTGGCGCCGGCAAAACCACACTGCTTAACACACTTCTCGGACGCGTCCCTCAAAACCAGGTCCAAGGTCAAGTCAGCACACGCGACCCAGCATGTACCGACCCAGCATGTACTGACCCAGCATTAACTGACCCAGCATTAACTGACCCAGCTAACACGCACCCTACGCGGACTGATGCTGGACGTACAGATGCTCTACACGCACGGACGGATGCTCTACACTCGCTACGAACGGCAGGGGCCGGGGAAGGGACACGTGGCCGCGAATCCTCCTTCGCGGAATCGAACGCCATCAGCGAGGATGACTACACGACCATCCGTTCGCTTTCACGCGGGGGATTGCGTTCAGCCCAGACGCGCCTGGACTCTGTTTTCGCGGAAAGTGCCTGGCCGTCCTCCGCCCTGAACCGGACGCTGGACCGGACATTAGACGGGCCCCTGAATCGAGAAAGGACCCTTCCCCTGGACAGGACCCTGCCCGTGCCCCGGACAGGGGGCACTGTTTTGTTTACCGGTGCAAGTAGCTTCGCTGACCTACAGGAGAGTGCGGAGCGTTTCGGCTCCCCTCTGGAAGTCCCCTCCGCTCCGTTGGCCCCGGCAGATGTGGCCTCTGCCACTGGTCTGTCGGTCGCCCGAGAAAGGTTGCGAGTGGGGTACGTGATGGCCAAAGATTCTTTGTATCCGTTTTTGACGGTGCGCGAAACACTGGAACAGGGTGCATGGTTGAGATTGCCGGCGCGTCTATCCAGGCGGTCGCGTGCAGCTGCAGTGGCGGCGGTCGTGCGGAGCATGCAGTTAGGCGCGTGTCTTGAGCAACTGGTCGGCGACCATATTTCTCGGGGCGAGCGGCGACGACTGGCGGTTGCACTTGAACTTCTTGCCTCACCCGATGTACTCGTACTCGACGAACCGACCAGCGGGGTCGACAGCGTGCTAGCGCTACAGCTCATGCGGCTGCTACAACGACTGAGTCGCGAGTGTGGCCTTACAGTCCTCGCCACACTCCACCAACCAGCAGACCGCGTACTCGAAACTCTCGACCATCTCGTTCTACTCATGCAGGGCCGCGTCATCTATCAAGGACCCGTACCCGAGGTCACGCCTTTCTTCGCCGCACATGCTGGCATCGGCAAACCTGCACACTACTCAGTCGCTGACTTCATGCTCGAAATCGCATCCTGTCCAGACCGCGCGACGGAACCCACCGAACGTGAGCTCGACCGCTACCAATGGGAACCCTGTCACGACCGAGAACCCCCCCTCGACCGAGAACCCCGCCATAACGAGCTGCCTCCCTTCTCTCCGAAGCTGGGGGGACCGGGTTTCCTCTCCGCAAGGAGTGCCGTCCAAACCGACAAAGGTGGCTTACTCGCTACTGTCGGTGCCGGCTGTGATGAAGAAGAAAACCTCGACCCTCAACGGCGCGGCTGCGCCACCTGGCGCGGCCCCGGTCCGGGTTGTCTTGAGTCCCAATCTCAGGCTCGCACTGTGGTGACACCAGGTGCAGGATTACGGTCAGGTTCTGCATCTTCGCACATACATACGGACTTGGTGCTTCCGAGACGTGCGGCGTCACGCTTGTTGAGTCGAACGTCGTCGTCGGGCGCTAAAGAGTGGACTATGTCACGCGTGCTGCACCAGATTTACGAGGCCTCGGGATACGGCGCGCGAGTAGAGGCACTGATCATGACCCAGCGCCGCCAGTTCCGTCTCGCCCGAATCCGGATGGGGGTCGGGACTGAGTTCTCAGGAGCCGAGTTCTCAGGAGCGCGTTCTGGGATGGAATCCAGGATGGGACCGGAGATGGGAGGGCGGGTAGAAACTTCTGGTTCGATGCCGTGTCTTATGAGCGAGGTTCAAGGCGTGCCCGTCTCGGTGGAGGACCTCGCCGCCTTCAATCAGGATAAGGCTGTGTCGTGGCGCACACAGTTCCGGGTTTCACTTGACCGCGCTTGGAAACGTCGCTCTCGCACCTGGCTGAAGACGCTGGTCATCTGGCTCGCTGCCTGGGTCCAGGCCACGCTTTTCGGTCTCGTTTTCTACGACATTGGGGGGCCCGTCGAACAAGTACAGATACCCGCCTTTAACACCTGGCCCTTCTGGCACTCTGACCCCATCCGCTACCTCAGTACTGGACTCACCGGCGGTCGAGACGCCGACCCGGTGGTGGAAGTGGATCCGGTGGGAATTGAACCAGTGGTGGGAATTGAACCAGTGGTTGGAATTGAACCAGTGGTTGGAATTGAACCAGTGTTGGGAATTGACCGGGAAGTTGCAATTGACTCAGGAGTTGACGCGGAAGTGGGAGGGGAAATTGAATCAGTGGATCCAGTTGCGGTGGTTGGTATCGGGGTGGGTGGTCGGAGGTTGGAAGCGGAGTCATGGTCGCCGGCATTTGGTTGGGATTCGTCTTGGTCGCGCACACGTGTGCGGCAAGATCCGTTTGTGGCGCTGGCGTCGGGAGGTGTTAACAGGCGGACTCGTTCGTCGGTGGTGTTGGATGTAGTGGCGAATTTGCCAGCGGTGAGTTCGTATCTGACGGCGGTGGCGACATGTTATCGGACACATATGCCGGCGGCGGAGGGGTCGTTGTCGGAGTGGCGTGCAGACGACAAGTTTAATGTGACCTTGGGTGAGGGTTACCCAAGTGTGCAGGACGTGCTTTCTGCGCTGGCGGCTTTGCCCCAAGTACTCTGGCTACTTGAACATTCCGAATTCAACTGGCCACCCCTCGAAGGAGTAGGACCCGATCCTGTGCGTTACTTCCTACCAGGTGTTATTCGAAGCGCCTCTCACATGACACCACTCGTGTGCTGTCTTGGCAACCCTCTGCCGTTCGCTTTTATAATAACTAAGTTCACCAAACGATGTCAACAACTTTACGGAACCGACTTGCCCACACCGCCTCGAGATTGGCAATGGTACGCAGCCGGCACTGACCTACAAGACATCGCGCACACACTGGGTCGACCCGACTCTGGAACTGAAGGTCCAGCGGCCACTACTCCTCCCAGGATACCCAACTATTCAGAGCTAGGTGGGAGTATTTCGATTGGGGACATGCCCATCGGGCAGTATAATAGCGTGATGGACATGCCCATAGCAGAGAAGTACAGCAGTATCCCGTTACAGAAGCGAGCCTTTCTCGAGGAATGGATTAAAACTCACCCGGATGACCAGAACCCTTCCGAAGAGGCTTTGGCCAACTGGGGTTTCAAGGCGTTCGATGTCTACGAAGGAGCACGCCACGAACGTACGACGACCACCACCACCACCGCCGCCCCGCCAGCGCCGGTGCAGCTCGATCGCGACCCGTTAGAGCTTTTGAAGGAAATGATTTTAGCGGGCGCACAAGCCAGCGCACAAGCCAGCGCACAAGCCAGCGCTCAAGCCAGCGCTCAAGCCAGCGCTCAAGCCAGCGCTCAAGCCAACCCTGCGACCGAGATCGGTTCGGAAGGCGGCGATGTACAGAGCGCTGCTCAGGATGCTCTACAGAACGTCAACGTCGCCCCGTCTTGGGCAGCTCCGGAAGGGGCGTCTGGACAAGGGGGGTCTCGGACGGCTCCCCAAGACAGGATAGTTCAACCAGGAGTTGGCATTCTCCAATCAGGAGCTGAGATTACCCAGCCGGGGGTGAGTGGCGCCCCGGCTCGCCGATTATCGTCTGGGTTGGCGAAGACGGTGGATGACGTGTTGGCGACGGTGACGAAAAGTACGCCGCGTTTGGATCGCCTGGTGGCGTCGTTGCGTCGTTTGCAAACACGTGTTTCGAGTTGCCCGGGGGAAACGGCGACTTGTCGATGGCTACGTCGTAAGGCGAGTGAAGTACAGAACGTGGTAGATGATTCGATGGCAACGGTAGGCACGTTGTTGAATGTTCAGGGTGTAATTCTGTTCCTTTTGATTAATTTGGGGTTCATGACTGCCGAGGTTTTGTCAGATGGACACAAGTACCGAGTGCCCTTTAATCGTGAGCGCTCGCTCAAACTGATTCGTTCTAGCTCCCACTTAACCGCGAACATGCTTGTAGACTTTCCCTTCCATTCAGTCGTTGCCGGCATATTCACCACTGCCTTCCTGCTGCTTACGCGGCTCCCTCTGTATTCCTACACTATGGTCCTTTCGCTCTATCTCACTGTATGGCTGTTCAGCTGGTCCGCCTACTCCGTCGCGTATGTGGTCGCCAGCATCGTCGACCGCGTCGACATCGGGGCAGTTTTACTCGCCGGTGTAACCGCCGTCATGCTCATTGTTACCGGCATGTTTGTTGGCGACGCAGGACTCCCGGGATGGATACTCTGGCTTAAATCTTTCAGCATCTACCGCTTCGGCTACTCCGCTCTCACCCTGGTCCAGTTTCCCGACAACAATAGCTTCGGTGTCCTACCAAATGAAATAGCACGTGCAATTGCCGGGCTACAAGAATGGGATTACAGCTACAACATCCTTATGATGCTCACACTAGGTCTATTCTACAGAATGCTCGCTATCGTCTTCACTGATATGCTATACAAGCACGTAGGACAGGAAACCTGCTAAAAATATGGCACTTCAAAATCGTGTGCTGTGTTCGACACCGGTATCGATAACAAATTTACTGGTCATGAGAGTCGCGCTGAGCCTACTACCACTTACCATACTTGCAGCTGAGTAAATACCTCTACCCGGACTCCTCCTATACTCCCGGCTACGCTGCCAAGATCGTTACCCCAGACATAATTCACTACCTGACCAGTCATGACCCGACGAAATTACCTGACATGATTATACCCCGACCCTACCATACCCCGACCCTACCATACCCCGACCTACCATACCCCGACCTACCATACCTCGACGGGCCATACCCCTTACATCATCGATCTTCTAACAGGACGGGTAAAAGCATAATATATGATGCTATCGTTTATACGGACAACAATAACCAAGTGAAGTATCTCAGGGGAAGCAGTACTCAGGGGCACGTCGTGGACGCGAAGCAGGTATCCGTGGACACAGCCGAACAAGTTGCTCAGCCGACTGGGCAATCGATTAGCTCGTCGATTAGTCGCGAGGTCGTACCTCGACGAGGGCAGGAAACGATTGGCGACTCAGAACTGGGATTCGAGCAAACACAGCTCGCCCAAGCCCAGACGCAAGCCGCTCAAGCGCAGGCTGTCCAAGTTGAGCAGGAGCGTGTGGCCCAGCAAGAAGAGGACGCTGTTAACTTGACCGTTTCGCTCGCTGCCGATGTGCAGATTCAAGAACCTGTGGTTCCCGAAGCGGACCACCGCTTGGTTCAAGAAGCCGTGGTTCAAGAAGAGGCTGTGGCTCCCGGAGTAGCGATGGCGCCAGCCGTTTACTTTGTTGCGGGGGAGGAGGTGGGTGGTTGGCCTGCGGAGGTGCAAGATCCCGCCCCGGCGGAGGCGGTGATGAATGGGTCGCAGGCGGCAGAGTCAGTGGTGGGTGGTCCAATAGTGGAGAAGTCAGCGGAATTAGCCACAGAGTCGTCGTCATCGGAGGGGTCGTCATCGTTGCCGGCAGGGGGACCATTGCCTGTGCGCGAGTACCTAAGTAGTTCTTTGTTGCATGCGTTACAGGGTCGTGGATTGGATCAGTTTGTTTTATCTGTTGAGCAGATGTTAGCTCAAGGTTTGTCGGGTGCTCAGAGTCTGTTGTTACGTGACGCGCCATGGGGTGTGCGACAGCGGGAGGCGATTCGTCAGGCGATATTGGATACTATCGACGTGGCAGGAAGGGAAGCTCGGGCGGCGGTAAGTGAAAGTCAGTTTAGTGTTCCGTCAGCTCCCCCGTTGGGTATCGTGCCGATTCCGGCTCGGACGCCTGGTAAGTGGACTGGTCGTGCGGCAGCCGACGGAACTGGAGAGAAGTTACCATCCTTCGCGGACGTGGTAGCAGACCGTTGGGCAGAGACGGTGAAGGAGACAGTGAACTTACCGAGGATGGGTCCGTTTAATCCGGCCAGTTGGCGACCTGAGGAAGTGGCGGCGGTTTTAGGTCCGTTATTGAACATGATACCTCATGAAGTGACACAGTTGATTGAGCATCGTGCCCGTGCACAAGCAGATTTGGGAATGGATCATCGTGCCATTGACGCAGCTGCGAACGCCGCACAACGTGCGTTTGGAGACACAGTCTATCAGGCAGATGTCGCCGGCATAGGACATCTTCAGATGGGCAATAAATGGGCACACTACAAACTGAAGCCCGCCATCCTTGATCTACCACTTTTAGGACCCGCCAATCCCGCACAACAATTAGCTGCTAACACGCATATCAGTCTACCCTTCAAGGCCTCACGAATTGATGGACCAAGACCACCTTTCCTAGCACTCGAAAACTTGGCACTACTCAACCCACTCAATGCTTACGAACCAAAAAAGGCTAAACCCGAACTTCCACTACACTCCATACTCACACCCGTGGACCGCAGAAGGAGAAGACTCAATTCCATCGATGACTTCATCAACGAATGGCATCTACTTGAACGACCATTCCTCCGAAAAATACTCCATTATCTCCCTTCATCCAAACGAAACACTGATGACTCCCTTGACGGACAGACCATCGCAAACGGACAGACCATCGCAAACGGACAGACCATCGCAAACGGACAATCCGCTGATGATCGCAGTCAAGAAACAAACAAAGAACCACGCAGAGAGGATCAGGCACGGGGCTTGATGCGGCGAACCACAGAGGCATTTGAGGAGGACGCCACCAGATCTAACCAAGAGCTTCATGAGGACAGCCAGGATACACTTTCTATAATGACTGGAAAAAGACACATGAGAGATAAAATCGAATTCGGTGATGACCATGATGTACTCCGAGGAACTGACATCTAAATACTACCAACCATATTCCGGAACAGAGTGATTACGGAACAGAGTGATTACGGAACAGAGTGATTACGGAACAGAGTGATTACGGAACAGAGTGATTACGGAACAGAGTGATTACGGAACAGAGTGATTACGGAACAGAGTGGTTCCCCAAGTAGTTCGCCGGAACTCAAGTCGTCATTCTGGACCTCACAAGTGTATCATAGTCCGTATTGAAAGGTGTGCAATTACACCACGCAGATGGAGATCATATGGAACTATTTCCCTTTCAGTTGTGACGGCAAAATGCGGGGGCGGCGGCGTTCTCACAATTGTCCAATTTAGTCGTCGTCCAACGGAATATCGCCCCCGTGAGCGACGAGGTCGAGCAGGAACGACTTCTCATTTAGTCGTTCCCACCGATTCAGCTGCGTCGTGGTCTTTGCCGTGAACGCGTGACAGAATTCCCTGAAGCCCTCTACCTTCTTCAAATCCATAACACTAAAAAGTAGTTAGACGTCACTGGGGGTGGCGAAGTGGAAGGGGAAGTGGAAGTGAAGGGGAAGGGGAAGGGCAAGGGGAAGGGGAAGGGCAAGGGGTGAGTTTACTTGTAGGCTTGAATGATGGAGTCGCAAATCCAGTGTGCGATATAGAGTGTGGACTGTCTTTTGCAGAAGTGCACAGCTGCAAGGAGGAGGACCTCGATGTCTTCTACGGTTTTGAATTCCTCCCGGATCATCTGCACCAGGTCCAGATCAGGTCCGGTGGCGTTCTGACTGACGCCATGCTCAGTTTCAAATGTGCTGATTTCAAGTGTGGTTGACTCGATGAGTTTGGCGACGACTTTTTCGAAAATGTCGACGCTCTTCCATTTGCAAGCGGCGCGGATGGCGCGAGCATATTGTCCTTGTGCGATCCAGATGTCGGCGTTGGCGCGGTCATTTCTCTGTGCGCGATCGTGTGCCGTTTCTTCTTGTTTAATTTCTGTACCGCGGTCTCTCCAAAGTGCCGAGCTACCATCTGCGGCAACGGAGATGAGTGCCGGTTGATCGGCGAAGGATGCTTCCATGAGTGTGGTAATACGGTCATCGTGTGCAAGACTGGTGCCGCAGTACTCCACGGCGAGTGTGCTTGATACATCCCAGGCCTGTACCGAACCGTCGGCGCAGCCGGCAGCGAGACGATTACCCTGCATAATGTACTTGAGCACCAGCACGTGGTTGGTCGCACCCATGATGGTTTGCTGGCATTCGTGCGTCTTCAGGTTCCAAATGCGCAACGTCCCGTCTACACTCGCCGAGGCCAGGTATGGCTCGGCCGGGTGGAACGCCAACGCCGTTACAGCCGCCTTGTGTCCCTTCAGCACCGCCAGTGCCTTCCCGTCGCTTGGCCGCCACAGCCGCACAGTCCGGTCTGCGCCGCCGCTCGCCAACACCTTGTTCGAACCGTTTACTGCTACGCAGTACACCGGCTTGTCCGCCGCCTTCCACAACACCGTCGACGTCTCGAACTCGCAACCCGGCACACCTGGGTTCGAAGCCGGACTCTGTCCCGACTTCAAATTTTCCGGACCCAAATTCAACACCCACAGCCGAATAAAATTGTCCGAACCGACAGTAGCCACAAAGGGCTGCCCAGCAGCAATGGTCGTGGCCTCCGCCGCCACCGGCTTCTGGCTGAAACATGTGTTTGTCAGAGAACCAACCGCTCCAGTCCGACACGCGGCAACCAACATTCCCTGCTCCATGTCTACCACGCACAATCGACCCAACTTCGTCACGAACGCCAAATACCTCCCACATTCCGACATATCCACAGCCGCAATCACCTCGTCACTGTTCACCAACATCTCCGTAACTTCGCACTCGCCGCGGTCCCATATTACGCGCTCGCGGATGACGCTTCCGTCGATCCCGCATGAATACGTAACCGAACATCGACCCACCGGACCCGTAGAGGCAACGTCCTTAGGGACACCCGCAGGGGTAGGGGTGGGGGCCAGGACCATGCCGACGGCGGCGGAGGAGCTGGTGCCTACACCGCGTAGCGCTTTGTTGGGCTCGAGCGAAGGCGCGTTCAGGCGCCAGTGTACGAGGCCCTGGTTGGTCGTGATGACGACGAAGGCGTCGTTCTTGGGCGACTTAAAGAGTCGGCGGATTGGCGGTCGTGGGACGTGGAACTGGTAGGCTTGAGCGGCGCTCGTGCGATATGGCACGGTCTGTTTCCGTACAACATCTAGCATGACCACAGCGCCCGCCTCCGTCCCAGCGAGGGCGAACCAACCTGGTGCATTTTGGAGAAAGGCCTGGTCGATGATGGCCTCCTCCACGGCCGCCCGGGGCACAATGACGATGCTGGCATATGTCTCCTTCGCACTCATTGCGACCAAACACTTGTCCAAAATCCGCAGCGAGGAGTCCGCCTCCATCACCTTCTTCACAGCACTCGTATTTTCGGCGGCCAGCGCCATCCTCTTGGCACCATTAGCGTTTTTAGACGCGTCCGGAGTGTTGGAGGCAGTGAGTAGTTCGAGTGCGTGGACGGGGTGGCCTAGGTCTATGAAGCCGTTGTGTCTCAGTTCCTTCGAGGCTCCAAAATGCTTCTGCTTACACTTCTCCAAAACCCGTTCCAGCACCGTCTTGAGAGACCACAACTTCACTTGGCGATCGCCGCCAACAGTGAGGAAACAGGGCACAAACCCGTTCGTCTTACCTAGGGGCAAATTGATGTCCACGAAAGCCGCATCCAACACTGCCGTTGAGTGGGCCTGTGCCGAGACCAAGATGACGTTGCGACACAAGTCCATCACATGCACCACACCCGTGCTACTACCCAATAGTAACAACACACGCGTTTGGTGGAACCGTAACAAACTGCACTGGTCTCCGTTGATAAGCAATCCCTCAAAGTTGTGGGTCAACGCACCCGTTGTCATGTCGTACACCTTGCAACGGCCGTTCGAAGACGCCACCGCTACCACCGGCACTGTATTGTGGCACTCCAACCAACGAGGCGCGCCTCCCGGGGCCGAAAACATCCATGATGCCACTGGCTTGAATGCCGATGCCTTCTCCGTGTCGCCGTCCTGCATCGCCACGTCCTGAGACTCCGCCACGTCCTGAGACCCCGCCGCGTCCTGAGACTCCGCCGGGTTCTCGTAGGTCCAAACCTGGACCGTTCCGCTCCTGTGCAATCCAGCGATATATAAGATACCTACCGCGGTGATGGTGGTTGCTATCTGTATGACGTCATCGAAGACCGCGCTGGCGAAGCCTTCTTCGTCCAGGGTGCCTTTTTTGCGCGAGTCCAGACCACCACCAAGAGTCGCTATTTGGTCGCCCCGAGCGCTCGTGACCTGAATACGGTCTCGGTCGCCACTCAATATCAGCTCCCCGAGCTCCGCGCCTGCGGCCAATCGACCCTGCGTGTAGACATAAGTAACACAATCTCCCGCGGCGGCAGCACCGATGGAACGCCACACCTGGTAAGGGAACCGTCGACTCATGCCCCAGGGGAATTTTAGAAAATGACCCGCGGCCAGGCAGGGCTAACCTGGACGCGAGACGACCACGGAACAGCCAAACGATAAGGGGGCATAAACTTGGGTACACACCTTGATGCAAAACATTGGCACAGACCTTGATACAGATATTGTACAATCACTGCACTAGTTTAAACACTGGTGCAAACCTACCAGGAGTAACCAACCACACGCTGATGCCCAAATGTCCATAACCTGTGGTCGTAAGCGTGTTCCATACTGCCTGTATCATGCCCGTAGGAAACGAGACGTCGCGGACACGAAACGTCTCGTGCCGAACGACTAGAGGACGCGCCCAATAGACAGATCCACCTCGTAAAACCACTTGTAGAATCCCCTTGTAACTCAGTCCGGCACGGTTCGGTTGTCATTCACGATTCTTATTCTGGAGCTTGACCGATCACGCGCGCGGGGATGCCAACAATTTTTCAATGAAATCTTCCGCGGCCCCCGGGGCGAGCTCAAGCGCGGGCCACGGTAGGGAAGTGGTTGTTCTGACGGTTCTGGAAGCCTTCATGGTGGACGGCGAGACCGCAGGTTACCAGCAATCGTATGGTGGACTGGGGTATGACGACCGGAGGTATGACGACCGGAGGTATGACGATAGACGGTATGACGATAGAAGGTTTGACGATAGACGGTATGACGACAGAAGGTTTGACGATAGACGGTATGACGACAGAAGGTATGACGCCCACTTGTTGCCGCGCGGGTCGTCTGATAGGGGTTACTTACCGTTGGATGGTGGGTATCACGATCGGTGGTACGGTGGTACGTACAGACGGTGCACCGACTCCAAGTGCTGGTGCCATAAAAGCACTCATCGGGCCGACAAGCACCACTGGTGGCAGTGCAAGAAAAAAAAGAAAGCGCTCGACCATGCGTCATGTGGCCCCATTATCGACTCTTCGATCCCCTGCACCTGTGATGACGGAGACTGGCCTCAACCCAACCATCGTTGGGGCGGACGAGAGGCTCGTCCTAGCGACCTCTCCTCCCGCGAAAGATTGGAGCTCCTCTATCTGCAGCAGAAACAAAACGATATCTTGAGCGAAATGGCTGCCGTCGAATACGCCAGGGCACTGGCCAACAACCAAGCGACCGGAACTCAACCCCAGCAGCCCGTGGCCAGACTGGTACAACCGCAATTTATCCAGCCTCAACAAATCGCATCCGCCCCATATAACCTAGCATTCGGTACTGCACCGTATTCTGCAACGTATTCTGTTCCTCAAGTGTTTGTGCCCCAACCGCAGCCGCCATTCGCCGTGCCCCAGGACACACTCGTGCGGTTTCAGTAGCGCAACAAGACAGGAGGTCGCATGAGACGATGGACGGGCCCACAGCTGGGCTGCTTCGACCTGGCTCATGCTCTTGAGTGGCCTCTTCCTGCTCTTGGGGAGCTCGCTCATCTTGGGGAGCTCGCTCATCTTGGGGAGCTCGCTCATCTTGGGGAGCTCGCTCAGGCAACCACAGTTGCGTTCCCTCAGTAGCATCAGTCAGCATTTTTCAACCCATTAGACCGTTGAAGCGATAAGCAAAAGAGTTCAACAAACAGACGGATACCACAGGGAAAGAGATATCGATAAAAGAGACCTAGCCGGGCGGGCAAGGGACCCACTCGGGCAAGGGACCGAGCCGAGCAAGGAACGACCACAAAAGAATGGATGATAAAAGACGACGCCCAAGTTTGTTCTTGTCCATACAAGGCGTGGTGGCAGCGGCCAGTCGTCGCAATGCGAACCGCGCGGAGGATACCCGCAAGGATTGGCTCCGTCAAGTAAGCCCCCCAACCCCCTGCCTGATTGGTTGGTTGGTCTTCCCCCCCAACCCCCCGATCGGTTGGTGATCCCCCCGGCCCCAATGCAGTGTTTGGTTAGAGTTCGTTTCAAGGGGATGGTCGGATGACAGGTGGATTGACCACGTTGGGTATTTTGGGTGCCATAGTGGTGGCGTTGGTTTGCGGATTATTTCTGGGTATGTTACTGTTCCAGCCAACTGTGGTTATAGCTGGGTATGACCCTACATCGAGTAGCAAGTTAAGTTTCTATGAGACGCGAGATTTGGCCGGTGTCAAGGTCGATGTGGATGTGGTCATGGTGATAGAGAATACAAGTCGTGTACCAGGACAACTTAAGTTCTCTGGCAGCCTTGCTGACACGACCGGCATACAACTTGTGGCCTTAGGCAATGGTACTCTCAGCGTCGTCATCATGACCGGCTACGTAAAAGGCCTGTCTTCCAGCGGCGGCGTCAATCGCTCCGTCGTCCCACTCAAAGCCAGGCAAGCCCTCGTTGTCGACTTCGCCTTCCACGGCGCCACTTCCGGCTTCGGACTCGCCACCTTCGACGACTACGCTCTCAGACTCGCTGCGTAACCACCACACCCACAAGAGTTTCCACCCACAAGAGTTTCCACCCACTCACAAACACACATTGGCACACACTTTGCACACATAAGTTTGCAGTCGGCACACGTGAGTTTTATCAGGTCCAAGTGTCAGGAATACGGCTACACATTGGCTTACATTCAGTTGGAAACGATGAACTTTTTTACCCTTTCTGGTTTCGCGTCTAGTCATACCTATCAGTCTGGCGTTTTCGAAATTCCATGCGAGACATGGCAAGTAACTCAATAAGGAAGTCCTCTGGTTTTAATTTCTGTACCGGCCTCACCGCTGCCGTTGGCCTGACGTCGTCCTGGCCTGCCGTCGTCCTGGCCTGACGTCGTCCTGGCCTGACGTGCATCTGGGTGCATCTATGATCCGGACGTGGAAGTTGTGATCGGGATTTCAAGCTGGACCAAGGATGGCGCGCCATGGCACGCATTGTGTGGTTGCCTTCGGTAATGGTGGCTAGTCTCGGCAAACGAATTCGGTAATTGTCGAATTGGCCCTTATGGGGCTTCTGGTCTTGGTGTGGGACTTCTGGTCTCGGTTGGGTCGTGGCCTTGGTGTGGGGAGAGTGTGTCTTCACACCAGTTGTGTCCTTTCTGATTGTTAGGGGGCCATAGCATGTGTGAGGAGTGCGCCGATTGCACTGAAGATGCCGAGGCCGAGGAGTATTGAGGCAATGCCAACAGAGGAGAGGAGTGCGGACATGGTCATGATGACGGAGATGGCCATGATCCTGGAGTTCATGGCGGAGATACCGGAAGCGAGTCCCTTGACTTCTGGTCGGAATATTTCTGCGGGGTAGACAAGGGCAAGTGGTGCGCCGCAGCCGTTGAGTACCTCAAAGGCGACGAAGGCGGTGATGAGAGCGAGTTTGGCAACGGGGCGGTCTCCACCTGCGACCAGTGGTTGCAGGAAAGCCATAGCGCAGAAGGCCCCAGCCACGCCCCATTGACTGAGTAGGAGCAGTGGTTTGCGGCCAACGAAATCCACCAGGGGGATGCCCAATGCCACACCCGACGCAACCGCTGCTGCGAGGAAAGTGTTGAGTGTGAAAGCGTCCATGGCCAATCCCAACTCGGAAATGATCGCCACAGCAAAGGCCGATACGGCGTAAGTTGGCACCACTAAACTGCCCCAGAAAGAGCTCACAAACACGATCGACTTGCCTGTGCTCATGCCCTCACTTGAGCTCGGAGACGACCCGTGTTGCTCAGGCACCGCACACTGGCCCTCTTGGGCGTTTTGAGGCATGCTGTCCTGCTGGACGGCGCAATGTCCCGTGCGGCTGCAGACCAGGGGGTTGCATATCTGGGTGGTGGGGTTGCATATCTTTATGCCTGGGTTCGCTTCCAGGTCATGGACACGTGATACCTTGTTTTTTGCATCAAGCCAGGGCTGTGATTCTGGGAGGCAGTAGGCGAAGTAGCTGAGGGTGAAGAGAGTGGGTATGGCGGAAAGGAAGAGTGTGGTGCGCCACTTGAGGGAGTCAGAGTTGAGTTGCGCGTTGAGGAGCGCGCCGACGGCGATGGCCATGAAATTGCCGGTGAAGAAGTTGAATTCGGTGAATGATAAGAGGCGTCCAATGTACTCCGGGTTGAGTGACTCGGATAGGTAGGTGGTAATAGCGGCGTAATGAGCACCGACAGCCCAGCCCACGGCGGCTCGGGCGAGGCAGAGTGAAAGGACTTCGGGACTGAGTGCTTGGAGCACAGAGCCAAGAATAAGTGCGGTCCAGGCGCTCATGATACATCGTCGACGGCCGTAGGCGTCAGCGACCCAACCACCCATGGGACTGCCCACCATGTTGCCCGCCAATGCAGCTGCTCCCAGGGCACCCCTCCAGCCGTCTGTTAGTTTCAAATCCGATGTCGCCGGCTCCATTGCCGGCGAAATCGCTCCCATCGCATAGCCGATGCAATTGTGCGTCAGACACACAGTTATCAAGATCCGCAGTTCCACTGAGCTAAAAAGCGCACGTGGCGCCTCCAACTTAATCGCCGACATCTCGCCCCAAGCGCTGTCGGTCATCGCCCAAGCGCTCGCTCTCAGGAAAACCCACACACGTATGCGGCGCACACGCGCGCGGCACGGCGGATGGCGCACACCGCCGCAAAGTACTCACGACGGCAACACGCGTCATTGATAGGAGCGACCAACTAACTAGGTTCCACCACCACCCCCTCATCCTAGTCCTGACCACTCCTCGACTCCACTGCCTGGTTGCAAGAACGAGTCGTAACAACGTGCCTTGCAACAACACACGCTGCAACAAAGCGCGTTGCAACAAGAACGTTACAACAACGCGTTACAAGCCCGGCCATTATGAGCGATCGCAGGGCAGCGGCGTGCCAGCAAGGCCGTGGAGCAGCGCCCAGAATTACGGCGGCATACGCGCTCCAGGCGTGTGCACACGCGTGTGTGCTGGCTGCACGCGGCTGCAGGGTGAAGGTTTTTACCGGAAGTGGTCGGAGAGGCGCCTGTTGGACTCGGTGATGCGTCGTCCGCTGCGTTGCTGAGACTCTTCGACGAACTGACGGACGGCGCCAGTGGGGGCAGGAACGCGGTCAAGTTGGGTGATGACCTTGATCTTGGCTGCTTGCAATTTGTCTTGTTCGGAAAGCAGCGCACGTTCTGCGGTACGAACGGGTGAGTGTCGCCGCAGGACGGGTGACCGGACGACCTTAGGCACGGTCTTGGCCACTTGCTTGGCCCCATGTCGGTCGTCAGCACGCGTTGACGACCGCTTGCCAACCCCACCCTTAGCCACCCCATCCAGTAGTCGCCGACTGACCAAAATGGGCGCTCCGATCTTCAAGTTTTTTACAGGAGTCTGTGTCCGCCTAACCGCTGGCACACCTGCACTCCGACGGGTTGGCGTAATCACCGGCCGGTCCTTCTTCGTGCTCTTGGCACCACTCTTGGGGCCGCTCTGCCCAGTCTTGCCCGCGGACCCCTTCGCCGCCTTCTCAGACTTGTTCTTCTCCGGCTTGCGACTCGCAATGAGGTCGTCCAATGACAGGTCCATTTTTAAAAAAAAGAAACTACACAACCATCCAGACGCCAATTTAACACATGCTCCTCAGTCTATACATCAATAACAAACACGGCTCACTCATATTTCACAAAGTACCAACGCACCGAAGAAACTCTAATACACTGGACAAGCCGAGAGGAAGGGTATCCACACCCTACACATCTGTGCATCCACACACCCACCCTACACATCGACCCATGCGTCGACGTGCACGTGGACGTACACGTGGACGTGCACATGGACGTACACGTGGACGTGCGTGTCTCAAGAAGCAAACGTGTGTGCGACGAACACAAACACGCGCGTTTCGGCGAACGCGTGTCCAACACATATATATCCCACCACACGTATACCCCCCCCCCCCCCAAA
>NW_011645808.1:80664-90670 GCF_000223845.1 Gregarina niphandrodes | reverse complement strand
CCCCCCCCCCCCAAAACGCAGTTTATGTCAGGACTTCAATCCCAAAGCTAAATCATTGTCGTCGAATGACGTAATCATAGCAGCTTCCACCTTTCATGGCATGTCGCGCATCGCTGCTAGCCTAGCTAAGATTGACATAGATCAGTATAGTGGTAGTGGGCAAGCCGGTGTCCCGTTGAAGAAGCGTTCCGATTTGATAGGGCTGATGCACCAAAATCAGGGGATCACGTTGATACAAAGCGATAGGCACAAGATGGTTTGCTACGAAACCCCAACGGGGCTGCAGCTATTCTGTTCAAGCGACTTGGCTTCACCAAGCGTCCTACAATGTCGACAATATTTGGAGCAAATATACCAGCTATACGCGGATTGCATAACAAAGAACCCACTTTGCGACTGCGAAATGCCTATTAGACTTCCTTTTTTTGATGATCAAGTGGAACAACTTACACTACGCTATTGATCTAGTCTAGTATTTTTTCAACTAACGTTTGCCATTTTTTTTTTAAAACGGTATGGATGAAATAGATCGTATTGTCAGTGTTGATGAGATTCAAAAGTTCTACGATGCGCTGAACAAGATTCAAGACGGTCGTGAAGCCAAGAGCGAAAGAACCTGTAAGGAAATTGCGGAAAAGGAAAATAAACGAGGGCATTTATTGAGGAACATTCATAGTGCTGAAGAAGACAGCCAACGCATATTAGAAAGCTTGAGCCTTGTTAACATGGAGATAAATCGTAATCTAAAAAGAACAAGCGAACTCCAAGAAAGTCATCAATATGCTAAACACCAATTTGAATGTCATTTACAAGGTAAATCCATACTCACAATTCATCGATATCTCTGGTAGAGTTGAATAGAGTAGAAGATGACCTGAAACGTCAAATGAGACTACTAGAAGACCAGCGAATGATCTATAAGGAAATATTCGGAGTCGAACTGCACTTTCCGGAAAATAGTTCGGAGGAAATTGATATAATTGTGTATCCAACAAAAAACTGTAAAGAGCATTATACTGTTGGTTGCAGAAAGGACAGAAGCAGGCAAGGACTGCGTCTTCAAGGTAATACTCTAATTTGATATCGTTATTTGTTCAGTTGATTATACTGATCCTGTTATATCTGGGTTTAATCAGCTAGAAAAGATGAACAGCTCAAACAATCTGGATGTTATGCAAACGATCGCAATAACCAGGCATTTGTACAAGGAAAGCTGCCAAAATTTCTCCTAGCACACGCGTGTGCTGACGCGCCGATAATTCCTCCGTAGGCGGTTTTCCTTCTTTCTAGTTAGCTAGAACATCATCGAATGAGGGAAATCATTCAGGTCCAGGCAGGACAATGTGGCAATCAAATCGGTGCGAAGTTCTGGGAGGTTATTGCTGACGAACACGGCGTTGACGGACGCGGAAACTACATCGGTGGAGATAACGTTATTCAACTGGAAAGGATCAACGTTTTCTTTCGAGAATCTCAGCATGGTCGGTGGGTGCCAAGAGCTGTTTTGATGGACCTTGAGCCAGGAACGATGGATTCCGTTCGAGCCGGACCTTATGGGGCGCTGTTCCGTCCAGACAATTTTGTGTTTGGTCAATCCGGAGCGGGCAACAACTGGGCTAAGGGGCACTACACAGAGGGTGCAGAGTTGATAGAGCCCGTGCTGGACGTTGTGCGCCGGGACGCTGAGGCCTGCGACTGTTTGCAGGGCTTTCAAATAACCCACAGTTTGGGTGGAGGCACGGGTTCCGGTATGGGCACTCTATTGATTGCTAAGTTGCGTGAAGAGTACCCGGACCGAATGCTGGAAACCTTTTCAGTGTTCCCTTCGCCGAAGGTATCCGACACTGTGGTGGAGCCATACAACGCGACGCTGAGTGTGCATCAGCTGGTGGAGAACGCGGATTTTGTGCACGCCATCGACAATGAAGCGCTATATGACATTTGCTTCCGAACCCTGAAGCTGACGACTCCGACGTACGGTGACTTGAATCACTTGGTGTCTGCAGCGATGTCTGGAGTTACGTGTTGCCTGAGGTTCCCGGGTCAGCTCAACTCCGACCTCCGGAAGCTGGCGGTTAACTTGATTCCCTTCCCGAGACTGCACTTCTTCATGATCGGATTCGCTCCGCTGACGTCCCGGGGCTCGCAGCCGTACCGCTCGCTAACTGTGTCCGAGTTGTCTCAGCAATCCTTCGACGCGAAGAACATGATGTGCGCTTGCGACCCTCGCCACGGTCGTTACCTGACGGCTTCGGTGGTGTTCCGAGGCCGGCTTTCGACTAAGGACGTGGACCACGAGATGTGCAAAATCCAGAACCGCATGGATTCTTCCTTCGTGGACTGGATCCCTTGCAATATCAAAACGGCCATTTGCGACGTGCCTCCGAAGGGTCTGAAGATGTCTTCGACTTTCCTAGGCAATTCCACGGCGATCCACGAGGTCTTTGGCAGAGTCGCGAACCAGTTCGTGGTCATGTTCCGTCGCAAAGCGTTCTTGTTCTGGTATGTTGGAGAAGGCATGGACGAGTTGGAGTTCACGGAGGCGGAGAGTAACATGAACGACCTCATAGCGGAGTACCAGCAGTATCAGGACGCGGCGCCAGAGCTAGAGGAGGACACTGAGTGAAGGTATGAAGCTTTTTACTGAGCGACAATGGGTTAGCGCAGTTCGGCGGTTTGGTCGAATTCCTCAACACAAGGCGTGACGATCATTCGTTTCGAACAGCTTCCAAGGAAGAAGAATTCGGAGCTGGCGTCGACGTAGCATCCGACCTCTTGGGAGAAGTTGCAGTCTGAGCCGGTGTTGACGTCGAAGTAGTGGTTGCCTATTTGTAAAGTGACACGTCCTGATTCGTGTACGAGAAGGTCGCCTAGGTAGCCTTCGGGTAGTCCAGCGAGCTGGGTTGGCAGGTATTTGTTGTCGAAGGTTTCTTTATGTCTGATTTTTGCTTTGGCTGTGAGTGCGGCCTCCCTTTCTTCGGGATCCATAAGAGCGAGTTCAGATTGGTCGCGTTGCTGTTCCATGGCTTCTCTGTCCATGGCGGGAAGCATGGTGGGTAGCTGTATGAGTGTCCAATTGCGCACTTCTTCTTCTGCGTCTTCTTCGAGTAGAGGTCTCGCGTTGCGATTGGCTTCATCGACGGTCTTCATGGTTGGTCGTTGAGAGGTTGCGATTTTGTTTTCATCATCACCGCGCATGACATACGGGAGTGAGATAGGTGTGTAGAGTGAGATGTCGTGCATCCGGTCTTCTGGAGCCCAGCTAAGCTCGAGGATTTCCCGAGACTTCTTGGCGTCACGCTTCTTACCACGACGCATGTCCGCCAACTTGTTCGAAACCGCCGAACTCACCATCCGTGCACCCGTACCCAATTGCCGCCGACCGCCTGCTGCAACCGGCCCATCTTGTGATGCAATCGCGATCTTGTGCGCCAACATCGTTTGGATGCTCACACCGCCCACGCCTCCCGGGGTGGCCACATTCTTCGGAGTCGCAGCCAACCCAGAAGGCCGATTCAAGTTCGGTACAAACGTCAAGTTACCCGCTTTTGCCTTGGCCGCTGACCGCTTCGGAGCCGCATCTACAGCGACAATGTTTGAGGTCCCGCGGGCGAGGGGGGGACACGTGAGTGCGACCATGTGAGTGCGACCATGTGAGTGAGTGCGTCCATGTGAGTGCGTCCATGTGAGTGCGTCCACGTGAGTGAGTGCGACCATGTGAGTGCGACCATGTGAGTGCGACCATGGAGTTGTCACTTACTCAAGTTGCTCAAAGAAGGCACGCGGAAACCACCGTTGGGAACGCCTGTTGAGGAAGAGGCCGGCGCACCGGGCGCTTTCCGAAAGGCACCCGGGCGAACCAGCGACTGGAGAGTGCTGCTACGGAACGAGACTGAAGAGAAAAAGGTCTGAAGGGGAAGTGGTCTTACCAGGTGTCAGTGGCTCCTTCTTTTCCTGCGGCTGTTTCGGAGGCATTATCGCTAACTTAATCCACCAAAAGTGCGCTTGGCGGGGGGAAGAAGAACGTGGGGGAGGAGCACAGCACTGTAGCTACGGGCTGTGGAGAGCGGTAGTGGAGAGCGGTCATACAATGGTCGCAAGAGTCATGGCGCCATGGGTGTACGCGGTCAGTTTGTGCGTTCAATGTCTGGGGCCAAGATTTGTGTGGAAGGGGCGGAGTTGATTTTTTGGGGGAAATATATGGGGCGTCGAGGGGGCAAGGTGGAGAGTGTGCGTCGGCGTTTGTTATCCGCGTACCGTGAGGAGTCGGAGGCGGTAGAGCGGCGGCGATTGCGGAAGGCGCCGGGTGTGGCGCCGAAATGCAAGTTGGTGACGCAGGACAAGTTGGCGCGTGCGGAAAATCGGCATGTGGCATTGCAATCGGGACAGGAGGAGTGGAAGGAGCGTCTGAAAGAGCAGACACGGTTGCCGACTTTTGGGCAGGTTGGGAGTGAGCCGGAGGGGGGAGCGGAGGTGGAGGTGGCGACTGGACGTAAGCGTCGGTTAGATAAAGAGTTGAATGCGATGGAGACCAAGCGTTTGGCGCGTGAGGACCAGAAGAGGAAGCGGGAAGAGGCGGTGGAACGTTTGGGATTCAAGAACGTTAGTGGGTTGGTGTCCGTACCTGAGCGAGAAGCGATTGCTCAATGCTACAAAGACCATTGCGCGGACGTGGAGAAACTAGTCAGCGGGCTGGAACTCATAGGTCAGGCCATTATTGCGGAGCCGTTGGCGAAGCTGCACCTGTTGGAGGCTTTTATTAAGAAGATGGAGGAGTGCCGTGTGGCCTACAGGCGCTGTTCCGACCTTAACGACTTGGCGGACTTGGCGAAGCTCTACTTGTTGGTCGTGACCGCCGTGGGTAAGATCCTGTTGCACGTCCTGCCCGGGTACGTCATCGCCGAAGGCGACCCGGTTGCATCGGTGAAGCGGCAAGTGCGCAGGCACGAGTTGCTCATCTTAGACATGTATCGCCGTTGGTTACTCGAACACTTCGGTGTGGTGATGAAGGACCCGTATTTCAACGGCGTCCAGAAGCACGAGTACACTACCTTGTTGGTTGTGCAGTTGAATAACGGGCTCATTAACTGCATCGAACACGCGCGACAATTTAACTACCGAGATGAATTTATGCAAATGCTCGTCGACTACTACTGTTTGCAAGACCACGGCTCTCTGGATACGAGCGGTATGGATACGGACGCGGTGGACGTGGACGGTGCGCTTTCTCGGGCTATAAGTGAAGTGTTAAAGGAAGATGTGACACTGGCCGTCAGCGCCAAGTTGGTGCCGCTAATTTCCAACAAGGTTTTGAAGATGCGGAAAGACAGCAGCAGCGGCAAGGTGTTGCGGTTACTAGACCATCTGAACATACAGAAGAAAGAAAAAAATGCTGTGGCCGAGTTGAAGCGGAAGGGCATTGACCAGCGGTCATTGCTGAAGGATCGTCGCACACAGGTGGAGAAAAATGTCGCGAATGAGCAGACTGCGTCCCTGGTCAGCGGAGACTACAAGAAATTCTTAGCGAACAAGAAAAATATATTAGAGTCGATTATGGTTATGTTTGCCCGCATCTTGCGGTCACCACACCTTTATTCCTTAGAGGTGGTGTATGAGGCCTTGCGGAGCCTGAGCAAGCACGCGGCCTTCGTTAACATGGAGCTGGCTGCGGAGTTTTACGAAGAATTGCGACAGGTGGTACAAACCATGGCGACTGCAGACGTCCGTTCGGGAGCGATTATTTTCGCCGCCGTCATGGCAGCGCTGGAGCTCATGGACCTGTCCTCCAAGGGCTCGGACCTATATATTGAATCTGATGTACAGTGGATTACCACCGCCGTGCTGGAGGCCTGCGCAACTATCATCCCTTTCCTGGGTCGAACAGCTGCGCACACGCGTGTGCACTTGAATACTAAGGACGATGAGCCAAAAGTAAAGACGCCCGGGGAAGACGAAGAAGAGTTGAGTAGGGCCCGAACGGCAGCGGGTAAGGATGCAGCGAAGGGTCGGACGGGACTGAGCACCACGGCCGAGGACAGCATCGACCTGTTCGCCATCGGCTGCACGCAGTTAACGCTCCAGGAGTTCGAAAGCGTCCTCAACAAAGTGATTGACACCAAACGAGCATTCGGCGTAACCTCCGCCGACCTGGCGCACTTAGCACGGAGCGCCAAAGCGACTGCCATCTACGTCACGCTCGCCGGCGCAGCCCTCACCGCTACACCTGCCGTCGCCGCCGTGCTCCACAAAGCGATGGACAAACTCGCCAAGAAGTTCCCTAGCCTCAAAGATACACACGACCCTGAAGGAATGGTATTCGATTCACTCTCGCCACCCAAGACCATCGCCTGGTGCCAACACCTCGCCAAAATGTCCATAAACCTGTAAAATGCACCAGCCTGTGTTCTAATTTTATGCAATTAAAACTACTGCCTTTTTTATTCCAAACGAGTCTCTCTTCATGCGTGCGCACAAGCTGGTTCGGATGGCGGTGTGACGATCAACAGCAAGCTCTGGTAAGGTTATCATCGGCGCTCACTCGGAACTTTCACCCTGTACTTCGGACTCTTTGCCACACTATGTAAATCCTTCCCCATTCACATTCAGTCAATGGTCGTGTGTTAGATTTTGAGAGATGGACATGAAGTGCAAGGCGAGTGGTGGTCGGATGAGGCGTACCGACGTAGTTTGGGTGTATGGGCCACATTGGATTCGTTTGTAGAGGCATCCGTTGGAGGGTCGGTAGGGATAACGGAGTCTGTTCGTACTGTGAGTAATGAGCTGGTGCATCTGCGGCCACGGGACGTACGTGCTGCAGTGAGTTCATTGTTGGCTGCGCTCAAGTTGTATGGTCCGGAGGGTGTGACGGTGGCTTTTAATGGTGGTAAAGATGCAACTGTTGTACTCGCACTCTACTGTGCGGCATTAGCACACACTTATGCCGCACACACTTATGACCAAAATGGTCATAGCCATGGACAGCGGACCGCGAATCGCCCGTTGTCCGGACGCCATAAGCCGCGCGCAGTCTGGTTCCATGACGCCGAGGAATTCGAAGTTGTTGAAGCCTTTGTTCGCGATCAAGCCGACCTCTGGGACCTCGACCTCCTCGTCGCCGAAGGACGTTGGGATCAGGAGATCGACCGCCTCGTCCGCAGCCAAAGTGATGGTGCCGGCCACCCCGCCTTCGTGCTAGGCGTACGAAACACCGATATGCAAGGCCGGACTCGGGGAGACCCGCAAGACGGGACGGAGCCACTAGCGCACGGTGCTGACCAGGATAGTGGTGAACAACATGGCGGTGAACAGGATGCTGGTGACCAGGATGGTGTCGGGAACGTCACGGCCTGGGGGAAAGAATTGACGGCGACGCGCCCCCCCTCGACAGCGACGAGTGGGTCCGGATTAGAACAGGCTGCATTGGACGCCATGGTGAGCAGGCGGCGCTATGGTGTGTTCGAGCCGTCCAGTACAGAGGCCCCATTCATGCGCGTGCACCCAATCATCGAATGGACTTACGGCATGGTCTGGGACTGCATTGCGCTTATGCAGGTGCCCTACTGCTCCCTCTACGACACCGGCTACACCTCGATCGGCAAACTGGACAGCACCGCCAAAAACGAACATCTTAAGGACGAACAAGGCAATTTCAGACACGCCTCACAACTCTGCCCCACCAAGTGGAGCTCAGAACGCGACGGACGCGAACTGTAAACCACAACACGTCGCGAGACGTGTTCGTAAACCGGTGAGTGGTACTCTGGGTGTGAGTGGCACATGGGTGTGAGTGGCACATGGGCGTGAGTGGCACATGGGTGTGAGTGGCACATGGGTGTGTGTGGCACATGGGTGTAAGCATTTTTAGGACATCAACTGTTTAGTTGGAGGGGGGTAAAAACTGGTCTTCTGAGGGGGTGGCGGCGGGCAGGGCGATTGTGTGCTCGGTTCCGTCTTCGCCAGTATAGTGAAGGACCTTGCGGTATTTGTAGCAAGCGGCCAGTTCCTCGAAGGTGCTGGGTACTGGTAGGGCGACTTTGAGTTGAGTTGGCATTGAGTTAGCGATAAGGGACCAGGAGCCGTAGCATTCTATCCAGCCGGCGAGTTGTGCTCTCGGGAGGGCGGTTATCCCGCAGTCGTGGGGATATGCGTTGCAGACGGCTCGAGTGGCGGTCAGGAATTGCCGTATAGAAGCGAGAAGAAGGTTTTCGACCTCCGGTTGCTCGAGGAGGACATCGAGCAGGTTGAATAGCCCCTGACAGGAGGACACGCCTGCCACATGCGGCCCCACCACCACCGACGGGAGCAGCCTCATCAGGAACAAACTGTTCATCAAAACTGTCCGCCGCGCCAACCGTACTGCTCTCTGCTCCACATCCGTCGCACCCGGAAAACAACCCGCACGGTCCAAGGCACGATCATGCTGTGCCTCCTCCAACGCCGCCAGCGACGTCTCCAACGAACGACCACAACCCTCATCCCAGGTCAACAAATCGCACCGCTCACAACTACCCACCACGTCTACCAAACATCCGTCCACCTCCACCGGGAATATCACCGCCGCCACCGACGGCAACAGGACCTCCCCCATGTTACCGTGCTTGCTTGCTCCTGAGCTCCTCATACTTCTTTTTCCCCAATTTCGGATCCAAAATTCGGTCGACTTTGTTCACCAAACGGACTTATTCGTGACTTGGCTTCGCAGGCCAACTTGGCGGCAGACCGGACTAGATAGCAGGATTGCTCCCGAGCACTGGAGACTCGCGGACTCCCCATTGGGCTGCCGCTGTGACAGCTGGCATCGGCGTAATCTCGGACCCGCCTTGGATTGCAGAGCGGTGTCAAAAACGAACTTACCTGCATCAGTGAAGCCCCATGTCGTCGACGGAAAAACCTTGCGGTTGCGTGGTGCAATGGTTAGCACTGGGGACTTTGAATCCCCCAATCCGGGTTCGATTCCCGGCGCGACCTACAGAGCCAAAAAACCGAGGGCAGTCCGGGCCGGTCCAGTCCGGACGTGTCCTCGTTGATGACAATGTATGATCTTGACGCCATGTAGGCCCAGTTGGTTACGGCTTCCAAATATGATGTAGAATCTCTATGCTAATCAACAGCGCATCACTTGCTCCAATTGGTCAAGTGGAAATCGTGCTAAATCTTCCACCAAACAAAATCCACCTCTGACCATTTGACTCATCACCTGCTCCGAAAATGCCCTCCCACTTTTTGTTAGTACTGTCGATCCTAGGTCGAATACCTAACCAGTATCCACATTCGATCTCGGTGACCGAGAACTATCCAATTGCGCAGGGGTGGCAATTCTGCGCAAAGTAAGCGCTCGGGCTAAAACTTGCTGCGCATCCGTCTCATCGTTGAGATGTCTTTTATCTCGCCAAAAGACATCGGGACTGACGGAACGATCTTGAAAGAACAGGGAGTATAATAAAAAAGCTCCCTCCCTGGGGATGGAGTGGTACAGGTACAATGACGACTGGGGCGCCCCTACGTTAGGTTTGTTGGAAGACATGCCGGTATCTGAGGGTTACTATTCGGCGCCGGAAGTGGCATACAGGCGGAGCGCATTGGACGACGTGCGAGGATATACACCGCTGCGGCAATCGCGGGTGCAGGTGGCAACTAATTTGTGCAGAAAGGGCCTGCTCCGCGGTAAGGCAGGTCAACCCACTTCACTCGCCTGGCGACCGGAAGGCGACCGTGTTTTGTGCGGCCTCGGTAGTGGCGAGATAGCGGCCTATTCGCGCCTCACACTCGACTGTGAAGACCTCAAACGAGTCCTCGCCGCCAGCTCCGAAATCACCAAAATCGTCCCGCTCCATAAGTCCGTCCGACTACTCCTCGGCGACGCCAGCGGCAGTATACACCTCACCAGCACCAACCTGGCTCCCGTGAGCATTATTTCGGTAAGTTCCCCGCCTGCCTGGTGGTTTTCTCTCGCCTGTCGTGGTGGTCTACACTCTTCGTGGTGATTTATGGTTTCCCTCCCTCCCCC
>NW_011645808.1:68315-80344 GCF_000223845.1 Gregarina niphandrodes | reverse complement strand
TCCCCCCCNCCCCCCCCCCGTGCTGGCTGGTTGCCCCGCATGCTGGTTGCCCCGCGTGCTGACTGCCCCGCGTGCTGGCTGCCTCCTACCGGTCCGATTAGTCTGTGGTAGATATATAACCAGCGCGACCCGGTATACGAGGTGAGCGTGTCGCCGGAGGAAGAGCGGACAGTGGTAGGTGTGCGTGCGGCGCACCCGTGTATGTTGGACCTGCGTTCGGAGAAGGCGGTGACGATGTTTCGCGGTTTGGGTTTCGGTGTGTCGTGTGTGCAATGGCACCCCCGTCGTGAGTTGATTGCGGCCGGATCCAAGACGCATGAGGTGCAGTTGTGGGACCCACGTACGGCAGAGAGTGTTTGTAGTTCATTTGACCACAAGGGCTTGGTGGTGGCAACGGAGTGGCATCCGACGAACGAATTTGTGCTTGCCACAGTCAGTAATGACCATCTCGTCTACCTCTGGGATCTCCGCATGAACGCTACCGAGCACTGGCTGCCTGTGTACACGTGCAAAATCGATGACCTTCGTTCCGTCCCACCACTGCATACCCGGCACCATACCATACGCACCGCACACTCTGGAACCAATCTTTACGGACCCGTCGGGAGCTTCCAACACCTGCTCCCGCTCTCCTTCGAGTCCGGCGCTCGCGCGAACCAGGACGCCGCCGATCTGCAGTGTCCGTGGTGTCTCGCGGATGCCGACCGGAACACGGACATGGGCGCAGTGAGTAGTCTGGGCGCAGGTATGAGTGGCACGGCGCCGTCGGGTTCGTCGGGCTCGAGCCGTATACACCCTACTTGCCTCAAGTGGCATCCGACGGACCCTAGTATGTTCGTCGTCGGCGACTCAGCGGGCACACTCTCTTTCTGGCGCAACGGCTCGCTACTCACGCAAACCGCCCACCCCACAGACGACTGGGTCGCTCAGGAAGTCACTGCCGTGACATGGAGCAAAGAGGGCACCCTCCTCACCACCGCCGTCAGGGGCAATGTTGGCGGCGCCGTCTGTTTCTGGAATGCACCCCCGCGCTGGGGAGGTCTGACACGCCCCGGCCTCTGTGCACACCCCGCACACAAAAAGGGCTACTAACCCCACTGGAACAAGCTGTCACAAACCCGAGTGATCGGCACCTCCTCGTCGTGGTCGTCCGGTACTCGTCGTACGTCTCAAAAAAGTTTTCTCCACGTCGGACTCGTTCCTATACCCACTCAGTCCCTCGACATGCCAGACATCTCAACCCATCCACACTCACTGGCGTTCGCATCTCTGCTGCGCTTCCCGCCGAAAATCGAACTCACCAGTGACGCGGCCAGTAGTCCGGGTCATCCACGTCCGAGTCACAGAACACAGCACCCTCTGGTCGCCGGGTACCT
The DNA here is from genome assembly GCF_000223845.1 of Gregarina niphandrodes. Lineage (NCBI taxonomy): Eukaryota > Apicomplexa > Conoidasida > Eugregarinorida > Gregarinidae > Gregarina > Gregarina niphandrodes. Next base: position 78,968 of record NW_011645808.1, on the reverse strand, counting down.
CCATAAGGACGGTTAAGATGCTGCTTCTGTTGGCATTCGCTGATCTGGTCCGGTGGTGGGTTGTGGAATGGGTTTGAGCGTCGGAGTTGGGTATGGAGTCAAATATACATTTGGAACTTGCATAGGTGGCGGATCTAAAAGGTGCAAACCCAGTCGACCCGTGGCGGAGATTTTTTTAAAGCCCGCAGAGTCTGGCAGTATGGCAAGAAGTCGTGCAGCAAGAAGTCAAGCCACGACGGACAGGTTGGTGGCGGACAGTACCATGGCGGCGGACAGTTCCATGGCTCTGTTGGACACGTCGTTGTTGGGTGACATGAGTAGTGTGTACACGCAGCAGGGTATGGTTGAGGGCAGCAACGCTCTGGTGATGCCGATGCGGCGCTCAAAGAAGGCGGCCAAGCCTCCTGCGCTGGAGAAGGTGAAAAAGCAACTGACGAAAAGGTCGCTTCGCGCACATGCTAAAATGGAAGAAAAGGCGCGACTCAAGAGACTCACAAAGTGCCTCCAGACGCCAGTTGTCCTGACGGCAGAACAAAACAAAGGAATCAATCTACTCAGCAGACTCATGGATGCCAAGTCGCTGAACAACGAAACTTTCGAATCGATATATAACGAAGCTGTGCAACTTGGAATTCAAATGCCCGACGCCGTCCGGAAACGACATGAAAAAATTCAACAAATTCTTATGCGTCGAAAAGAAGAAGAGGACCAAGACATGATGTAATAGCACCACAATAGGTCTTACTATCTGTCTAGTCATTTTTGGCATACGGTCGAGGAAGCGCGCATACGGTCGAGGAAGCGCGTAAGAGCTAGTTTGGTCTAAAAAACGTGGCCGCTTGGGAGTGACAACGACCACGGAATGATACTAACATTCGTGGATTACGCATGACGAATCATACATGACGAGTCATACATGACGAGTCATGCATGGTGGGAATAGGTTGAGGTGCGCGCGCAGTTAAGAGGAAGCAATGGCCAGCAAATGTTGGTTTACTTGATGAGGTGTGCAATTGCTTTACAGACCTCTCGTTTTTTGGCGCAAGTTTTGAGGCAGTGTGCGTAGAAGATGGGAGGCAGTTGTATTTGCAGGGCTTTTAATGCTTTGAGGCAGTTGAGGGGGGAGGTGCGGTGGCTGAGGGTGCCTTCGGCGAGGATTTTGACGCAAAGTGCCTCGGTGGCGGATTTGGCGTGTAGACAGGCGCCGCTATCCTTTTTACCGACGCAGTGTCGGCAGGCAAACTTGGGAGGATGTACGCAGACGCATTTGAGGAGCGTGGTACGCCAAATCCTGAACTCCGGGTCTTCGTACGAACCGTCCTTCTGGCCCGACAAGCTCAGCAGGTAATGGGCCGCGTCAGCCAACTTAACTCGCGCCGTCCACGACCAGTCGCAGAACGCGCCAACGATCTGGAGCACTGCGACAAATTGGGCCCAATACGTATCACCAGGCAAACGGGACCGTTCCCGGAAGAAGATCACGAGCTGCTCAGCCGCTATGGCATAGAGTACGAAAGCAACTTTCTCCGCCTTCACCTGTAACGGATCCTCCTCCTTGTCTTTGTTCGCACCATCCATCTTTTTCTTGGCTGCTTTTTTCGCCGGCTTCTCGAGCTGCACTTGGGAGACGATGCAATCCAATATCTTCTTGGCCAGATGTATGCTGGCAGTCAACAGCTCCTTCAGTCTGTTTTCCCAGGTGGGGTGAGTGCCAATGTGATTTATAATCTCCGCAAACAAACCGATGGTCGGCAATACCACTGCTTGGAATAGCTCCAGTGTCGCCACAAAGTTAAATTTTTCAGCGCCCTTTTTCAGCTGCTGATCCGTCTTCTTCAGCACCGCCTCGATCGTCTTCGCTGCCCTGAGCCGTGCGGCAAACATCTCCGCCAGTTCCTCCTCCGTAAACTCCACACGCTGCAACTTCTTCAACTCCTCCAGACGCCGCCGCTTCGCCACAATCATCTTCTCTTCTTCCTCCGTCATCGACAGAATACTCAACAACTTCTCGTCCTCATCTGCGCCAATCACCTCATCAGACGAAATCTCGTCGTTGCTCAGCAACGCGTCCTCGCTACCAAGCTCGCTACCAATGTCACTGCCGTCGTTACTGTCAGTGTCAGTCTCCTCGCTCTCGTCACTCGTCGACTTCAGATCGCTAGCCTCACCCTCACTCGCCTCACCCTCACTCGCCTCACCCTCACTCGCCTCACCCTCACTCGCCTCGCTTGGCTCCTCGTTCGTGTTAAGGACAATAGACCAGAAAGGTTCCAGCTCCCGGGCGCCCAGATCTAGACAAACCAGCACCTTTTCTCTAATCAGCTCGATCATGGAGATTAGGGGTTTCAGATTGTGTCTTAGTTTCTTGCAGGTGTCCACCCACGCTTCTGTGTGCAGCGCAACGTTGTCCCTGTTCACGAAAGGTAGGTCCACTTGACAGCTCATCAGCAATTCCACTAAAGCTTTTTTCTTCTCGGTGGCCTCACCTTCGGTTTCGACTTGGTCGGGATTCTTAAGAAAATCTCCGGTCATTTTTATGGCCACAACAATGGAGGCAAACTGGCTGGCGATAGTGGACACCAACACGCTAACACTATCATCATCAGCCCGTCTTTTTCGCGACACTTCATCTTCACTGCCGCCCTCCTCCTCGCTCTCCTCCTCGCTCTCCTCCTCGTTCTTGCAGTAGGCCTGCAGGTCCAGGGCCTCCAGCGTCTTGCCGAGTGCCAGCAGAACCACATCGGCACATTTCACCAAGTAGTCCAAGTCCCGCAGGTTCGTCTTCTCGTCCACGGAACAGGCCGCAAAACTTGGCGCGCCTTCTATACCCAGCTCCTCCACTGCCCCAGATATCGCCCTCGCCTTCCCTCCAGTCACCGCCTGACGTAACTTAGCCAAGCCAGTCAGCACTCCCTCCGGCTTCATTTTACTAACCAAAAATATACCCACTCCCCCCGGCCCCATACCAATCCCACCACTGCGGGGACGCCCGACTGCGGAGACCTTCTCCGGTAAGACACCGTCTCGGCACACTCCCAAGTAGTCTCGTCCGTAAACGAAGTCGTCGGTAAACGAAGTCATCCCCCCAGTCACATCGGCCACAAAGTCATTCAGGTCACAAACTCGTTCAAGTCACTTTATATCTAGCTAGCTAGCTAAGAACTGTTTGAATGCAAACCCGGTAGTCGTGCCGGACAAGCCGCATTCTGTCAAGCCGCATTCTGTTTCGGCCCCTCCATTCTGGCCGCAATTCCATCATGTCCCCTCCGTTCTGGCCGCAATTCCATCATGTCCATCTGCACGGGTCAGAGGTTGCCAACGGCGATACGTTTCATGTGTCCGTCTGCGCGTTCTTCCAGTACTTGTTTTTGTATGAGTACGCTTAGTGTTTTGCCTATGACTTGGTTTGAGAATCCGCGAAGTTTGAGGTCGGTGACGATAACGTTGGAGGTGCATCTGCTGTTGAGGGGCAGTCTTTGTAGGAGTGCTCGTTCGCAGTTTTTGATGTCTTGTGGTGCGACGGATTCAGGACCGAGTGCCTGATAGGCGTTAGCGACGGAGGCGGAGTTGGTGGCGACAGTGCTCATTTTGAAAAGACGGATAGCTTCTGCGACGTGTCGTTCTTCGACGTGTGGACTGAGTGCCATTTTAGCGAATGCTTCGGAGAGTCGGACAATAGATTCAAGTTGGCGGACGGTGATGGGTATCTGGGATCTGGTTTTGGTAGAGCGTTTGGCGTCGGCGCGGACTTCAACGTAAAAGTTTTCGAGCATTTTCGCGGCAGTGGGTGAGAGTGCAGGGTAGCACTTGGTGCGGCAGTATGACAAGTACTTTCGTAACAGCAGGGTGGGTATGGGTACATGTCCATCTCTCCCTGCCCCTGTGTGTCCGGTTTGGCCATCGTGGTTAGCGTGCAGACGGAAGACATGTTGTGCGATGCGGCGATCGAGGTTTTCATCGCGTTGGTCGCGCACCAGCCAGATGGCATCGAAGCGGCTAAGAATGGTGGTCTCGAAATTATGTTGATCGGAGGCATCCTTAGAATCATCATAGGTACCGAACGTGGGGTTTGCAGCCGCTAGCACGGAACATTCGGTAGCCAGCATGCACGTAATTCCTGCCTTAGCGATGCTGATGGTCTGTTGTTCCATGGCTTCATGGATGGCGACGCGATCTTCGTCCCGCATTTTGTCGAACTCATCGATGCAAACGACGCCACCGTCCGCAAGGACCATGGCGCCTCCTTCGAGAGCGAAGTTCCCGTGCGAATCACGCACAAGCGCAGCTGTGAGTCCGGCCGCCGAACTGCCTTTGCCCGACGTATAAACGCTCACTGGCGCCACCTGGCTAACGTACTTTAATAACTGGCTCTTCGCCGTTGATGGGTCGCCTAACAATAACACGTGAATGTCACCACGAATACTACCTCCATCCGGCAGCGGCTTACGACTGCCGCCAAACAACATGCATGCCACCGATAACTTGATGTCCTCCAAGCCGTGGATACCTGGTGCAATTGATGCCACAATCTTCTGCACAATCTGCGGGTCCTGAGCCAATCGATAAAACTCGTCCGTGTCGCTGCAACTGAATCCAATCCCTGCTGGCAAATATTCCCCACCTCGGCAACTCCCCAACGCCAACTTCGTCAACCCCAACGCGTGCACGTAAGTTACACTCACCGCCTCCCGACCGTCCTTCTTCCCCGGTCGATCCACACTCGTGTACACACCTGTCAGCAGCACTCGATGCCCTGGCGTCGCACGGCCTACCAACGGCCCGCACACGTTCACGTTCACATGCTTCGGCATCTCACCCGTCGGCACGTCGTCCGGTAGCTCCTGCAACTTCACCTTCTGCACATCCACGTACTGACAACTTTCGCTGTCCACCACGTACGGGTCCAACGAACACGTACGCTCACCCGCGGCGGCGGCGACGGCTACGCCGCCTTCGCACTGACGCGGAAGACTGGCTGCGGCACGCCACATCGGGATCTTAACGACCTTAGTGTGTCCGCAGTCCTTACAGTGCACAGTTACGGCCGTCGCCTTCAGGCAAGGCCGGCTGGCCTGGATGACGATGCCCGATGTACACACAACGTGGTCCATGAGTGTTACGGAGAACTTTCGCAGAGGTGTAACGGTCGGAACGCCATCCAGTTCAACAAACACCCCAAACGTTTCTAATCGCAGCGCGGCCGCCTGCGGAATGTGATTCAAAACTGTTGAAGCGTTCACCAAATCCGTCGTCTCGCGTGGCTCTTGCCAGTGACTGTACGCCTCACCCGCCGCCGGAGGCAGACTCTGCAGCGCCAACTCCTGTAATACCAACACCTCTTTCACCGCGTACTCCATCACCGGCAAATACGTCAACGGTCGCGAAACCATCTGACCGTACAATTCCTCGCAGTACCGACGCCGCTCACTGTCCTCCACCCGCACCCACGTACCACTCTTCACCGCCGCCAAGTCAATTCGTAACACTCGACTCTGCGCTTCAGACTTGAACTGCACGTTCAGTAACTCCCGCACACGGTCCACATACACGTGCAGCAACAACTGGTCAAACGCAAACCGGAAACCCTCCATTTTTCCAAATTTACGACTCAAACGAGACTGGGCTAAGTCGACGGCTGGAACTGGGTAGGCAGCTGAGAGGGCCGGGGTGAGACTGACACTTTAAGGGGTGGGGGAGATCTAACGAATAAGGGGAGAGATCTGGCTGGTCAGACCTTAAGCAAAAACCTTTTATATTATGATCCACCCATTGCTACAGCCCAATGTTGATATTGCCGACAAGATGCACATCCTAGAGGTACGAAGCGGAACACAAATGCAAAGCTAATAATCCAGCTAGCTGTCTACTAGCTGACTCGCTCGCCTTTTAGGGGTGCACGGCCGGCGCCGGCTCTAGACTATTAAATGAGGTACTTCGGTCGGCCGACCTCTCCCACTATATTCAGGCAGTAGGTGAGATATACCGCCTTATGCCAACACCAGTTCCCGTAGCGCGTGGCGATCGATCCCTGAAGCCGTCGGACTGTGCAGAGTGGAGATGGAGACAGTATAGGGCTAGTGCAGCCGCGTTTTTGGAACATGCCGAATGTTTGGACTACCATAATGAGACTTGGTAAGCTCCCTCGTACCCCACCTCATGTTTGTGACCCATGTCCAGTGACTGTACCCTGGCGGTTGTACCTAGCGCGTGTGCCAAGTACGTGTTCCTAGTGCTTGTACCCCCCCTGTAGTCGTTGTGCGCCCCACGATGGCCGTCGTCGGGGCTGGTGTTAGCCATCGTCGTCGTCATCACATCGTGCGCAAATGCGTGCGCGAAAGCGCGCGTGTGTAAACGCGCGGTTTTATTTATCCTCGGCTCGTTTCTAGTGAGGCGGGTACCCCGGTGTTTACAAAGGGGTCTTATGACTCGGAGGAGGACTCGAGCGGTGCTCAGTTGGTTCACGAGGAAGTTTACGGGATGTCGCACAAGCTGAAGAGTCTTACGAAGCGGTTCAAGAAAGGGCCACCGACAGCTCCCTCTCCCGAAGCACTTTCCGGTGTGGAGTGGAGCCTAAAAGGTCGTTATTCTCCACTGCCCACAACAGTTTCGGGCCGGCTGGAAGAAGCTCGCAAGGCGGGGTCTCAGTTACAATTGCTGATGGGTGAGCGTCAGGATGGACGGCCGGGTCAGGATGGCCGTGCGAGTCGTACGGAGAACGAGAAGGATTCTTCGAACAGAAACGTGCTGGAAGCAGATGGACCGCTGCGAGTCAAGTTGCAGTCCCTCTTAGTCCTGCTTCAAAAGGACGCGGCTAAGGCAGTCGACGACCGCCGAATTTCCGAGTTCTCCAGTATTAGTCGAGTCGTCGACGACATACACCTGCTCCTAGACGCCCACGAAAACTGGGCCAAGTGCCAGACGGACAGCGAAGGTGGCCGAAAACGACTGGATGACAGCGTAGATGCCGACTCACCCTTGGCGAGAAATAGCCGAAGACAAGACTCCCGCGGAGGCAGCACAGGTAGTCGCGGCGGCGGGAGCCATGCCGGCCAGGAGTACGCCAGGCAAGAGTCGAGGCAAGAGTCAAGGCAAGAGTCGAGGCAAGAATCCAGACAGGATTCCAGGCAGGAGACTAGGCAAGACGTTAGACAGGAATCGAGACAGGAGACGAGACAAGAATCCAGACGGGATACTAGGTCTCTTCGGGGTTCGCCAGACAGACATCACTCCCTTCCATTAAGGCATGAACCGAATGGTTTTCGGAGCTCTCCGGATCCGCTTTTTCTGCGACATCTCCGAAGGGATCAACCTTTCCCCGAGACTCTCCGGGACAACCCATGTATGGGCAGTGCCACTGGTGCCAATAGCGTCCGAACACAGGCCGATCCCTTTCGACACGAGGCCGTGCTTCGTCCAGATCCTTCGGTCATCAGGTCTGAGGTTTTGCGACCAGAAGGATTACGAGGTGAAGGATTACGGCCAGAAGGATTACGAGGAGAAGGGTTACGACCAGACGGGTTACGGCCAGACGGGTTACGGCCAGACGGGTTACGGCCAGACGGGTTACGGGCAGAGTCGATACTGCGCTCGCGCGGCATAGCTCGACCAGAAGGGGCGACTGGGGTCCGTCCTGATGTTAGTTTTAGGACGGACCCGATTATATTGCTTGGTGTCGAGGATGAGGACGGCGCACTCCAAGACCGTGCGGAGACGCCCGGTTTTCGGCCAGAAGGAGGCAGAGCCGTAGAACAAGGTAGCAGCGAACCAGATGCGTTGCGGAAGGTTGACCGACCACACGTTTTCGGACCGGACTCTCCTCCGCGAACTGCGAGTATGATGCGCGACTTGAGTGGTGTGCGCGACTTGAGTGGTGTGCGCGACTTGAGTGGTGTGCGCGACTTGAGCGGTGTGCGCGACTTGAGCGGTGTGCGCGACTTGAGCGGTGTGCGCGACTTGAGCGGTGTGCGCGACTTGAGCGGTGTGCGGGACTTGAGTGGCGAACGGTTAAGTGAACGATTGGGTGGTGAGCGGATAGAGAGGAGCGTGCTGGTTGAGCGGGCCATGTTGTCGCCCAGCGGAGGTCCACGGGAGCTCGGTCCGAGAGAGATGGGTCACCGGGAGATTGCGCGGATGTCGTCGGATCCGCGGCGTTCACTAGTGGACCCGGTTGAAGGGCGGAAGCGCAACGCGAGCCACAGCAGCAGCACTGCGAGTGTAATCAGTCCGCAGATCGGGAATGACGAGATAGCGCGACTGCACCAGCGAATTCAAGACTTAGAAACCATTGTTCACGTCCAACGAGAGAAGCTGCGGGACTCGGAAGGCGTGGAGCAGCTCCGGCGGCTGTGGGCGATGGAAAACAATCGCGCGCAGAAGTTGGCGGAGCAGTTGCGGGAAATGGAGACGGACCTCTTCCGTAAAGACGTCGTCATTCGGAATTTGCAGGACGCACTTCGGCGTTGCCCTCCCGACGACGGAATTCTCAGCGACCTTGTAACGGCAGATACCGGAGAGCCTGGCAGAACTGGCGACATCCGCAGACACCTGTTCTTCGCAGACTCCGGACTCATTTTTGAACAACAGGGGTCGCTCGAAATCGGCTGCAAGATCAGATCCGACGGAAGCCACCTCATCACGCGACTCTACCTCGGGAATCTGAACACGGGATGCTTAGACGACATCAACGTCCAGTTCACCGCCCCAAGAGCTCTGACCATCGTCCACGAAGACTTCCCCACCACCATTCTTCCCTCTCAACAGGTCGCCAAGGTACTCCACCGGCCCACCATTCACCGTACCCACAATCAAGCTGCCCACACAAGCTGACCACACAAGCTGACCACACCATACCTACCTAACCTACCTACATAACACCTGCTTCTTCCTGCAGAATGTTACACTCACGTGCCACGCCTTTTTTGCTGGCGCGCCAATGCTCACCGTATCCCTGATGATGCCGCATTGTCAACCCAAGACCATTACCGTGCCTCTGCCGATTACCATTGCGAGGTTCTGTCGGCCCGCCAACATCACGGTGAAGGAGTACAAGCAGCTCACAACCGACATCAAGTACACCTTAAACGAAGGTAAGGCACCCCGGCACTTCCTGGCCCTTGGCATTCCGTACCGACCGGCTGGAGGGCGCTGAAATCGCGGTGCACACACGTGTGCGCGATAATGATTGGAACGTCGAATTAAGGAGAATTAACAGCCACAGCTCATGAATCGCTGCCCAACTCGGAGCGACCGTGAAAGGACACTCCCGTGACCGACCCAACACGACGGGAAAGCCGGAGTCACCCAACGAGACGAAATCACCAGAGTTAATTCGTGGCGCAGTTTCAGGCATGTTCGCGGCCGATCAGCCGCCGCGGAAGTATCCTCTAGCCAAGTTGAAGGAGAAGATGTTGTCGGCGGGGATCTTCGAGTACCTGCCTGTGGCGGAGAACGAGACGGCGAAGCTGGTGTTCGCAACCGAGGCGGTGCTAGAAAACAGTGTCGACAAGTCGGTGGCGATTTTGACTGTGCAGACTCCGGCACGGGCGCAGGGCCGCGTGTTGCTGGTTGTGCAGTCTAGCTCGAACCTGCTCAGCGAGGGCCTGTTCTATGCAGTCAAGGCGCACTTGTGTTCCTGATGGCAGGAGATTGAACGCACTGATATAAGGAAGAGGACGAGGAAGGAGAACAAGCAAGAGAGAATGTGAAAAGGAGATAATGACGGAAGGAGAGAACGAAGGAGGAGAAAACGAAGGAAGAGAGACAAAAAAAAGAGAGAACGAAGCTGACGGAACACCAAAGAGTGTCTTGCCGAATAGTGTGTTCAAGAGCATATGCGATCGAACGGTGAGTTAGTAGTGAGTTAGCCAGCGGCGAGTCGCTGGGTGTCTCTCACTCCAGTCTGGACGAGTCTGACCAGTTCATGACGCTGAAGCAGCGTAATTTTTTATAATGGTGGGGTGGCTGGAGATCCGGGCGCAGGTGAACGACCAGCTGGTGGCTGAAGGAGTGCCGTCGTTGACGGAGCAGGACGCGTTCCTGTTGTACTTGATGATCTTGTTGTTGTACGAGGAGGGCGTGGAGCCTTCGAAGGCGGAGATCTTGTTCAAGTTGCGGGAGCACAATGCGAGCGACGCGTTGGTGCAGCACGCGATTGCCTACTACGCAGCGACGCCGCAGTGGTACGAGGTGGCGCAGGCGACGGACCAGATCCACTGCGTGTACTTTCGTCAGCAGCCGAAGTGGTTTCGGGGTTGGGTGGACCTAAAGTCGCCGCGCAACCACCACCCCCCCCAGCTGTGGGTGGACTTCCTGGACTTTTTGCTGGACCGGCCAGGCGGTTGGTTGTTTTCGCATACTCGTTACGTGCTGGCCAAGGCACTGAAGAAACACGGACCGCTATCGCTGCAGCGGTTACGACTGGGCGACATTGCGCACCTGATTCAGCTTGCGCTCCAGCAGGAGTACCTGTGTTACGAAACGACCATGATCGTGCCTAGCTGGATCTCGCCCGGCTTCGTGGCCGACAAACGTTACGCACTTGCCGACCACGCTGGTCTCCATACCCTTCCGCCGGACCTCGCCACGAGTTTCGGTGCGGGACCGCCTGCTGGCGACATCCCCGTGGTCGACCCTGGCTGCTGCTCGACCACGGCC
>NW_011645808.1:56212-68295 GCF_000223845.1 Gregarina niphandrodes | reverse complement strand
CCGTGGTCGACCCTGGCTGCTGCTCGACCACGGCCACCTCCGCAGCCGAGTGCCCGGGCGGCGGGGACCTAAGTCGGTTGCGAGAGTGTCTAAAGCAGCTGCTTGCAGACCACGACCGCATTTTACTTTCGCAAGTGCGCGTCATGCTCCTCTCCCAGTACCAGTTGGCGTTGAAGCCTGCGGACTACGGCTACTCCAAACTGAGCAGCCTGCTCGTCGACCGCTTCTCCGACATCTGCCGCTTGGTCCGCCACCGCAACCGCCACGTCTACCTCGAGGCGGGCACCTCGCTGCTCGCCGAGGCAGCACCGCGCGCGTGTCCCTCGCTCTACTTCGCGGCGCAGCGCGCAGCCAACCTGCGATCGCTGCTCGCCGCAGGCAAACCCTTTTCGGACACTCTTGACATGTACGCGCTGGATATCAGGCACGACCCACTCTCGTAAGCCACACACCAGACGTGTGGACCGACGCGTGAGGGCCCCGCACGTCTGTCCACCGCGTGGGCTACGTGTGCCGATTGTGTGGGTAGCACACAACCGTGGGCTGCCTGGATTGCTAACGGTCGGGGTAGCTGGCCGAGACCGCACACTCCGACTGAGTGGCTGTTCCTGCAGGAAGAGCCAAGGCCTGGAGTGGACGCCGAGGGACGTGCGTCTCATCGAGGAGGTCGTGCGGGGCAGCAGGGATAGATTCTTTGGGTGCGGGTAGACTTAATTTTTTTAAGAGCCAGCGGGGGAGAGGCGATGATTTGCTATACCTTGGAAGATCTCTATAAGCTGCGGAACGCTCCTCTCTCTCAGGCGCCGCTGCCTGAGTCTTCGCTGCTGCACTCCATCCAGCAGCAAAGGTAAGTGGGTCGAAGGGTGTTTGACATGTGTTTTGCAGTGCGAAGATGAACAGCCGCTGGGGCAACAGCCGGCGCCACGAGACGCCGAGTGTGAAGCCGGCCAAGGCGGAGGTCTCGCCGGACCCGCCGGGGCCGCCCGAGCAGCCGGTTGCGGAGCCGCCGTCGGTGCCCGGCGGCGTGGCTCACGAGCGTGTGACTCAGGAGCGAGCGACTCACGAGCGTGCAACTCACGAGCGTGCGACTCACGACCGAGCCAGTCACGAACGTGCAACTCACGAACGTGCAACTCACGAGCGTGCGACTAATGAGCGTGCGACTAACGAACGTGCGACTCACGAACGTGCGACGCACGAAGCTGCGCCGGAAACGCAGGGCGCGACGCCCGCAGCGCAAGGCACCGTGAGTCAGGGCGGTGCGGAGCGCACAAAGACGCGGGCGGCGGCGACGGGGACCGGCGGGTCGCCGCCTGGATGGCAGCAACCGAGTTACGAGTGGTCGGCGAATCTGTACGAGGAGCCGGCGGTCGACTGGGACCTGCCACCTATGGGCGATTCGGGCGATTACGTGACGCTGGGCGACATCCGGCGCGCTGAGTCGACGGTTGAGGGCATGGGTGTGCCGCTGAACGACTACATCGAGGCCGTGAAGCGGGAGCGCCGCGGCTCCGACCGCTTTGCGCAGCGCCCGCCCTCGCCCCGTGATTCGGGCAGCGGCTTAACTTCGGGCATGGCTCCAGGTGGCATGGCTTCAGGCGTCATGGCTCCAGGCGGGATAGGTCCGGGGATGGCCCCGGGGATGGCGACTGGGTTACATCCGACGACGGAGACAGGCGGGCCGAACCCGTTGGCGCCTGGTCGACATGGTGTGGACATTGGGCGACAGGACATCTTCTTCAGCGAGAGCAATCAATACGGCGAGTCGCGGTTCATGCAAATCTTTGAGCGGAATAAGAGCGGGACGCGACTGAACGGGAACGCGAAGCCTTTCTACCCCCGGTTGGGCGGAGCGGCCGCGTCGGGCGGCTACGACGACCCCCGTAAGTACGCGCCTTTTCTGCAGCAGCAACGAAGCGAACCGGGTGAGTTGCTTTCGAGGCCGAACGCAGGCAAACAATATACCGACCCCTACGGCCACATGGCGGGCGGCATGGCGACTGGCAACATGGCAACCGGTAACCACATGGGGGGCAACTACAACATGGGTGGTAGTGGCTTAGGCGGTAGTGGCTTAAGTGGCAGTGGTCTTGGAGGCGGCAGTGGTCTTGGAGGCGGCAGTGGTCTTGGAGGCGGCAGTGGCCTTGGAGGCGGCGGCGGTTTCGGCGGCGCAGGCGGCGGCCGGTTTGATGCAGGTCCGGTGAGTCGGTTCGAGCCGCCGGGTCGGTTCGAGAACGGGCGGTTCGAGCCTGCGCAGCCGCAGCAGGGGCCCGGACCGAAGATCACGACGCAGCAGTTGGTGCAAATAATCCAGAACATCTCGAAGAACCAGAGTGCGGCGGACCTGTCGGACCGGCAGCGGGAATTGCTGCAGCTGGCAGCGGCAAAGATCCGGCACCTGCAGCAGCAGCAACAGTTTAACGTGGCGCCGCAACCGCAGCAGCAGCAGCAGCCTTTGCCGCAGCAGTTGCCGCAGCAGTTGCCGCAGTTAGGACAGCCGCAGGGGGGCGCCGTGAACAACGCTCGTAAGGGACGCTCCCACCTCCTGCACCGCCATCCCAGCGCACGCACCTAGCGCCGTTTTAGACATTGACCGCGTGGCCGTGATTACGGACGCGCTCCAGCGGACGCTGCGCCAACAACAGGCCAAGGGCGTGCAGCCGACGGCATCGCAGAAGCAACTTATCGCCCAGGTGCTGCAGGCACTGCAGCGGCTCAAGGAACAACGCGGGCAAACCGCACCTCAGTCTTTCAGGAACAAAACGGCGAACGAAGCAAAAGAAAATGTGGAAGAAGAATTATGATTTTTCCTGCACACCATGATGACCACCTCCGAGATCCACGTGGACGGCTCCGTGGTGGAGGAGGTCGACCTCAACAAGGGGGACCAGGACACGGCCCCCCTCCACGAGAGGACCGGAAGCAACGAGGTTAAAAACCTTGACAAGAAAGAGGTCCAAGTCGGGCTCTTCAAGGGGTTCGTTTTATCACACACGACGCGGCACAACGAGTTTGCCACGTCCCTGAGCAACAAGACCGTTTTTTCCATGCTCCAGAGTGAAGAACTGCACAAGTGGAGGCGCGACGCCGGTAAGCAGCACGTCCTTTCGGTGGTTCACCCTCCAGGCTGTTGGCCCTCGAGGCTGTTGGCCCTCCAGGCTGTTCTCCAATGTCAGTTCTTGCAGATGGCAACTCATGGTTGTTGCTGGGGCATCGAGGAGCTGTGGTGGGTATCCCTAAACTGGAGGTGTCTTGGGAGGTGGGTGGCGATGTGGGTGTGCTGGTGGTGGATGCACGGAGGGAGTGTCTGTTGTTTTTTGATTATTTCTGGTTATAAAAGAATGGCTTGCGCGAAGTGTTGTCGACCTCGGAATGATTTGGGAAAAGTGCTCAAGTGCATGCCTCTGGCAGTTTTTGCGTTGATCTTCGGTTTTGTTCAAGCGGCGTATCCGATCATTACGATCGTGAGTGTGCATAGAGCGGGTCGTGAGTCGGATGCTGCAAGTATAGTGGCCTACATCTTTGCTGGACTGCAAATCCTCGTTGGTATCTTCATCATCGCGAGCGTGCTTTTCAAATGGCTGCCTGGACTCCGGATTATCAAATCCAGTAAGGAGCCCGCGCTGCATCAGCAACTGTTCGTTCTCCTTTCAGTCGGAGCCTTCTTACTCTTTTCATGGGTAATATACATAGCGGTCGAGATCATTGTGTTCGTCTGCCGTTATGAGGGGGTCGGCGCAGATACTAAATGGAATCCCAAGCCAACCGACTGGTCTCTACTCGGCTTAAGCCTCTGTAAGCACGGCACTACTCCAGCGGTACTACTCCAGCGCCGCGGGGTCACCTCGGTGAATAGAATAGAATAGAGCTGCTATTCTCTCACTTTCAGTTGTGATGCTGCTGTGTATGATCTGCACCTGGTATCTCGCCTCGTCTGTGGCGTCTCTGGTCATGGTCATTGAGTGCGGTGGAAATGGATTCGAGGGTCTCAGCTACAAACAGCTCAAAACCGGAGTTCAGGGGAAAGCATTCGCGGAACACCTGTCGGATGAAGGTACTATTTCAGATGACACCGATGACCCGGGACTTATCTAGGAAACTCGAGATTTACGATGATGTATACTTACAGCGAAAAATGAAGAAAGAGACGCTAATCAAGATCATATAAGTATAATAGTACGCGAATAAGACTTTTTGTCCTGTCTCCGAATCGTTAGTGCAAAGAGATGTTGATTCAAGCGGTATTGTACCCCTGATCATTTTCTGGAGCGAACTTCGGAAGAAGCACACGTGTGTGCAGCCTGCATTCTTGCGCTGCTGATTCCTCCAACGGTATTAAGGTTTGACTAGGTGTGACCACGATCAGGTTTGATTAGGTCTGGATGAGTTTCTAGGTGAACGACATCCTCGATCATCAGGAAGCGTGCTGCCAGGTGACCGAACAAAAACAGGTTGAACCATAGAAGGATTGAAGGGACACCTATTAGGTATTGCTGGTGTATATAATTGCCCCAATAGTCAGTGAAAACTTCGTCAGGTTTTATACGTAGTGAGCGCTTGCTTGGAGAAGTTCCATTTTTGCGAAAAACGCGATCTGGCATGTTGGTTGTACACGCGTGGTTACAAAGCCCAAACAGAAAGCTCTGTCTAATAGTCTCTGAGTCTGTGTCTGCGGTCGTGTCTGTGCCACCAGACGAGTATGCCGCACGGAATGCCGACCACAAGAACGGCCGAGAGTGCTAGCTTCTGTTTCGTCGACCGGCTTAACGGCCACCACCGGGACTGCTGGGCGAGCTGTATGTTGACCACAGCGGCGCTCATCAGTCCGGGTACCTCGTGAGTGAGGTATCGGCGTTCAGCTTCCGATAGGTCCCTAACCGACATGACCCTCAGTGTGGTCCCCGGTGTGACCAACCCGGTCTCCTCCGACGCTTCCGCCGTCTCCCCCGATGTCGGTTCGAGCTTTTCCGGCGTTGGGGCAAGGTCAGGCAGGTCCGTTCCGAAGACCTCTGTACGCACGTCTTCGGCCCGCGTAGGATCGACGCCGATTAAGAGCTCCTCGAGCGCCAGGCCCAGCGTACGCACGACGCTCAGGCAAGCCTCCGGCCGGGTATCGCCCGGACGGAAAAGGTGAAGCCGCGACCAACCCTTCAGACAGTCGTACCCTGGACCCGTGCTATTCTGGAACTGTTCGGGCAGCGCCACCGCCAGCGCCTCAATTGCACTCACGTCGTCCGTTAGAATCACCATCTTCTGGACACAGTTCGCTATCGGCTCCCGCGAACCGTCCGGACCCACAATCAAAGCCAACAGCCCACTCAGAAATACACCCTCGTCATTCACACTAACCGGCGCACGCATCGGAAATTTAAAAAAGTCTGTGCACATAACGGCGGTGACTAGTACTGCTTGGTACGGCAACCAAGTACAAGATTTTGTCTTTCCGTGGGTTCACTCACCAAAGGTTTGTGTGTGCGCGTGGCGTGTTGGGGGATCCGTTGCAGGTGTGTTTATGGTAATCATTGACTTGCTTTGCGTAGGGGTTACACGGGAAAAGGTTCGAAAAGGTTCTTTCTAAGAAGAGTTAGTGGAGGGGTCATCTTCCTCGGCATCACCTTCCTCGGCATCGTCAGGCGTGGTGACCTCTCTGAGAGGTTCGACCAACTGCAAGCTGACGGGGCCGGATGAAAGCTTGACGGCCTTGATGCAAGTGCCGTACTCGGCAAGTTTGTCCTTCATGGCCAGGATAGCGGAGACAGCATTTTCCATCAAGACCTCGTTCGGTCTGTCCAGACAGCCGACTCTGACGCCGGTGGACGGCGCTGCCTTGATTCTATATGAGGTGTGGGCGTACGCATTGAGGAACCGGGTGTGGATGGGTTCGTTCTCTTCCAATCGTACACTCATGGGTTGCTTCCATGACTTGAAGAAAGTTTGGCCCAAAAATACGTTGGCCTTTTCGATAAGGTCCTTGTCACAATAGAATGTGTCGTATGTCTGAAGCAGCTCCTTGCGCAGGGCGGGAGTGCTAAACTTCTTTTTTAACTTGTCCAGCTCAATTACTCGCGCTACCATCGGTAACTTACCTTCGGCCGCATGCTCGGTCGCCAACTTGTCCTTCCAAAACCGCTGGGGCGACTTGACTATCAAACAGGCGCTTTCGCCCACATTCACCGGATGCGGCAAGCTCAGTTTCCGTCGTCGCGTGTCCTCCTGCGATGGACACACGTCAAAAAACAACTCCACGAAAACTTGGCGGCGCTGTTTCACCAGCGCGTCCTCGTCCTGCACCTCGAAGTAATGTCGAAGGGCGTCCAAAACTTCATATCCCAACAATTCCAACGCCGTCCGTGGGCTCTCAGACTTCACCTTGCTCTCAGACTTCACCTTGCTCTCAGACTTCGCCTTGCTCTCAGACTTCGCCTTGCCATCAGACTTGACCACGACCTCCTTGGCCTTCTTCACAGACTTCACCGCAGGCTCCTTACGTACCTTGCCTGCATTCACACACTTGGCCACAACTTTATTCTTGTCGGCCACAGTCTTATTCTTCACAGTCTTGGTCCCGGACTTGGCAGTCTTCCCACCCCCCATGTTAACAAAAAAAAATGCCGGACTTGGGAGGGGCTTTTTTTGAGCCCCCAAGGTCTTCTTGAGTCCCCTGGTTCTTCTCGATAGGTTAGCAGGGAATATGGCTGAGGCGGTTGGACGGGTACTGGTTGGACGTAAAAAGGTTATTACTCGAGTAGGGCGAGTGCGTCCTTGATGTCCTGGGGGGCGTTGTTGACGACGGCCTCGCGTTTAGCGCGGAACTCAGCCTGGGTTTCCTGTTTCTTGACCCAGTAAGTTTCGCCGGCTGCCTTACGTTTGGTTTCGAGGTGTTCGACGTTAGAGGCGTAGCGCCAGCCGACAGAGGTGGCGAGGTCGCCAAGGCGAGTGGTGGGCATGGTGTTCATGATGCGGATGTTCTTGAGGGCATCGGGCACGCAGACCTTCTTGGCCTTCTCGAGCTTGGTGGGGCAGCCTTCGAAGGTATGAATGCGGGCAAGAGCACTGGTGCCACGCGCGGTTTTATGGGGCAACATGCCACGGCACACGCGCTTGAACATCAACGCTGGCGAACGGTAGTGGATGTGCGAGTGCTTGCGCGGGTTAGAGTTCGAACGCAGGTTCATGAACTCCATAAACTTCCGCCGGTTCCGGTACAACGGACCCGAAATGTGCAACTCCTCGCAACGCACCACCGTAATCTCCGCGCCGGCCAACGCCTGCTTCGCAATCGTCGCAGCCAGCCGACCCACGAGGTGACTTTTACCGTCAATCACAATCTGCAATACACACCATAATCACGTGCCACTCACGACACACACCCCTGCCACTCATGACACACACCCCTGCCACTTATGACACACTCATGACACACACCCCTGCCACTCATGACACACTCATGACACACGTAAGCCCGCCCCACCACCACCCGCTAGCCTTCGCGCAGTGCCCCCCGCATCGCCCCATGTCTTACCTGCTTCCCTGCCATCGCTTGCAGCTCGGCGCTTTTTTCGGTTGCGAAAATTATCTCCCTGTTCTGTCTCTGCCCGGGCACGAAAGCTTTCTGGGTTAAGTCTTGGCACTTAGCGGGCCTCGGACAGTCCGGCTCTGCCGCCCCGATGGCCCCTCCCCCGCGGCCACGGCCACAGGCTTCAACGCCGCCCCTGCTTATTTTCTAATGGGTTCCTTGGCCGAGTCTTTCTTGAAAGACCTGGACGAAGACCCTGCCTCTAGTGAGGACTCAGACTCAGATTCAGGCAGCGACCCAAGCAGAGGGGACTTAGGCCGGGCTGGAAACAAGGGCCCAGGCCAGGCCGGAGATGGGGACCAAGACAGAGGCGGGGACAGTGTCGAGAGCCCGCTCCAAGTCGCCTGCGATGGGGACCAGGAGCGAGCGGAGCAAGATGGCATGGGCGCCCGGCGTTCAGTCGCCTTGTTGGACTGCATAGTGCTGAAAGAAGAGCGCCCCTCCCAAAAGCTCGAGTCTTCGGCCCGGCCGGAGGAAAGCGAGGCCTCCGGGGCCGGCGCGTTCCCTGGCCCGCCTCGAGTGAGTCGTTTGCTGGACGACGCGGAGTTTCGTGCCTTCGTCGAGTCGCAGCAGGCGGAGCCGAACGAGGATTCCCCGGCGCTGAAAGACTTCCTGGAGCTGAAAGAGTCACCTCCCACGCGGGAGACTTCCTCCCCGGCGCGGGAGGCTTCCTCCGAACAGGTGGGGGGTTCCTCGCAGCGAGAGGAAGTGAGTGCGTTGCAGCGTTGCAACGAAGTGCTGCAGCAAATTGACGCCGAGATTCTGTTGTTGTACCGGTGGGTGCGGGAGGTGTATGGGCAGAGATTCCCAGAGTTGGAGTCATTGGTACCGATCCCTTTGGACTACTTGTTTGTTGTACGGTCGTTGGGCAATTCTCTGGACCTGACTGCTGTGGACTTGGGTGTGCAATTGAGCAGCGTGTCAGTGTTGGCGGTCTCCGTCGCGGCCTCGGTGTCTTCAGGGCGACCTTTACCTGAATCGGCAGTGACCGCAGTTTTGGCCGCCGTTGCCGAGGTGGACGAGTTGGTTGCAGCGAGGACACAACTCCTCAACCGCATCGAGCAAGCCATGGCGAGCGTCGCCCCCAACCTGACCGCCATTGCAGGCGCCGCGCTCGCCGCTAAACTGGTTACGCAGGCTGGTGGCATAGAAGCCCTCGCTTCCATGCCTTCTCAGAACCTTTTGGTCCTTGGCGGGTCAAGCTATGCCCGCGCCACGCGAGCCGTGACCGCCGGCAATGGTAGTGGCGGTAGTACTGGCACCGGTGGTAGTACCGGCACTGGTCAGTCCATTGGAGGTGCGGCGACGGCCGCTTTGCCGGAGATGGCGCGGCAGGCAGGCCGCGGGTACGGCGTCATCTTCGAGTCGGATGTGGTCCAGGCGACCGTGCCAGCCTACCGGGGACGCGCGATGAAGCTAATGGCCGGCAAGTGCGCGCTGGCCGTGCGCAAAGACGTGCACAACAATGATGGCTCCATCACCGTCGGCCAAGCATTGCGGGAACAAGTGCTCAACTCACTCAAGAAGATCCAAGCGCCGCCTCCTGCACGACTTAAGAAACCTTTGCCGGTACCAGAAGAACGACCTAAGACACGCCGTGCCGGACGCAGGAAACGACGCTTCAAGGAAAAATACGGCATGACAGAGTCCCGTAAAAAGGCAAACAGACTTCTCGTAACGATCGAAGAAGGGCAACCAGAAGAAATCGACGACGACGCAGAAGACGACATCTTCTGACGTGCTGACCAGTACGTGCTTGTGACCCATTGCGTGCTTGTGACCCATTGCCGGTCCTCGGGAGCTGGCTTGGACGTGGCCATCTCCTTAAGTAAGCTTGGACGTGGTTTGGCAGGGTCAGAGACAGGGAAGCGAATGAGGTCAAAGGGGAGTGAGTCAAAGGGTCGATGACTGGTCATTAGTATTGGTCACCACCTCTGGGCAAAAATATACACAGCCGAAGCAACGGTCCACTCGATCACTTCCTGTGGACCACCGGTCCAGCCGCAAGTCCACTTTGTGGCTTAATTGTTCAGAGCACAATTGTTCAGAACAATTGAGTTCAATAAAATGCGCCCCAGAAATGCGCTACGCAAAGTCGCCTTCACGATCTAACCCCTCCAGGAGACTGTTTCACGCCAGCCTCGCCGGGCTCTCACCTCAACTTTGCTTACTTCCTTGCAGAACCAACAATAATGTTATTTATGGGTATGAAGGCGAGCCGAACAAAATAGCCGATGAATCCCATCGTCAGCAGCCCTAGAGTACATGCTCGGAGCATTGCGTGGTATTCTAGAACAGGGGATATGGGTGCCCGCGTCCCGACGGTGTTGATAACCCAACATGCGCACTGGTGTGCGATGCGCGACTGCGCACTGGTGTGCGACTGCGCACTGGTGTGCGACTGCGCACTGGTGTGCGACTGCGCACTGGTGTGCGACTGCGCACTGGTGTGCGACTGCGCACTGGTGTGCGACTGCGCACTGGTGTGTTAAAGTCAATTACCTTTAGCATCGGGTTTGTTGCATTTCCTGAGAAGCCGTATTCCGTCTTGGGCAAAGTCTTCAATTACTTTGTTCAGATAGCCAACAGGGTGGGTAGGGTCAGAAAGCATGCCAGACTTCATTTCGTCTAAAAATTCAATTGGGAAAAAAGGGTCTTCAATCCCTAGTCATAAGCCGATATATGACGGCGAAAAAGTGCAGTGACACGACCGTCATCATGAACACCAGACTTGAAACCACGACCACGATGGGCGATCTATAAAAGAGAGCTTTTTCGACGGCGCTTTTCGGTTGAGGAGATCACGAGTGTGGTCTTACACTTGGTTGCCTTGGATACCCTCGGCGTAAACGTTCGATAGAGCGTCGACGGCGCTCTTGGGAGCGGCGATATATTGGCGGCGCTGTTGGACTTGGGGACCGGCCTGCAGAGCACGAAATAAAGACCCAGAAGAGCTTGCTTACCATTTTCTGTATGAAGGAAAAAAAGAAATGCTTGGGGCGCTTGGGAAGAATTTGACGGAGGCGGTAAACAAGCTAAACACAGGAAATGTCAATGAAGAGGTAAGTGAGATGAGTACAACTCACAGGGGCAGCTGAGTCGCTGTTAAAGGGGCAGCTGAGTCGCTGTTAAAGGGGCGGCTGAGTCGCTGTCAAAGGCGGGTGTAGAGGTCCTGTCCAGAGACAACAGTGAGACGTCGAGGGTGGTGTGGTACAGTGGTTTGTGGTAGGTGATCCAGAGTTTTATAAAGTCTGTTGCGACGGCATTGATCGAGGCGGATGTGTCGATTCATATAGTGAAGCGTGTGCGTGACAATTTGCGAACGAAAGCCAGCACGTTATTGGATTCATCGAAGAAGGTAGCTAGTCAGACGGTGAAGAAGACATTGACTCGTGCATTGGTTGAGGAGATAACAGCGGTGTTGACGCCTCCGACTAAAGCTTATCGTCCGGTGAAGGGTCGGTGTAATGTGGTGATGTTTGTGGGGTTGCAGGGTGTTGGTAAAACGACAACGGTTTCGAAATATGGGTTGTACTACAAG
Organism: Gregarina niphandrodes; assembly: GCF_000223845.1. Taxonomy (NCBI): domain Eukaryota; phylum Apicomplexa; class Conoidasida; order Eugregarinorida; family Gregarinidae; genus Gregarina; species Gregarina niphandrodes. The sequence goes on along the minus strand of NW_011645808.1, from coordinate 57,178 downwards.
AATAAGGGATTCCGTGTGGGTGTTGTGTGTGCTGACACATATCGTGCCGGTGCTTACGATCAATTGAAGCAGAATGCAGCTCGTTGTCGTATACCATTTTATGGTGACCCTTCGTTATTAGATTCAGTGGAGATTGCATTTCAGGGTGTAAAGAGTCTTCAGAAGAAAGCGGGATTAGATTTGATAGTAGTGGATACAAGTGGTCGACACAAGCAGGAGGACTCTCTGTTCCAAGAAATGATAGAGATACAAGCAGCAGTCAAAGCAGATGCTTGTATCTACGTGGTGGATGCACACATCGGTCAAGCTTGCTACGACCAGGCCAAGGCGTTTAGGGAAGCGGTGAATGTGGCTTCCGTCATCCTGACTAAGATGGACGCAAATGTTAAGGGAGGTGGTGCACTTTCTGCCGTAGTCGCGACTGGTTGTCCTGTGGCGTTCGTGGGTTTAGGTGAAGGCTTCGTCGATTTCGAACCCTTCGATGTAGATCGGTTCGTCGCGAGACTTCTAGGAATCCACGACCCCCAAAGCCTGCTGAAAATTGTTCACGAGGAAATGGGACCAGGCTCCAAGGACGCCGCCAAACGATGGGCCAAGGGTGGCATGACTTTCGAAGATATACGAAAACAACTCAATATGATGACCAATGTTGGAACTATGGGCTCTATGCTATCTTCCATACTACCCGGCGTAGACTCTAAAGAACTCCTAGCCGGAGGACTCCCAGACCTCAAAGTCTTCATCGCACTTATAGACGCCATGACTCCTAATGAACGCACAGGCCAAGTCAAATTATGCGATAGCCGCCGACTTAGACTCGCTAAAGGCGCCGGCTGCCAACTTGTCTATGTCGACCTACTCATCAAACTACACGCAGGCATGAACAAAACCTTTTCCAACGTCGGCAAACGCATCGCCAAAGCAAAACGTATGAAATGAACCAAAGGGGGGGAATGTCCCGGAGGG
>NW_011645808.1:50856-55725 GCF_000223845.1 Gregarina niphandrodes | reverse complement strand
GATCTTGTGGAGGTTCCGGGGGGCGGTGTAAATTTAATTCACTCACATGGCGGATCTTCCCGCTGCCGGCAAGAGCAAGTTCGACTTGATCCAAAAGTGTTATGAGGAGCGGGATTATCAGAGGAGCGTGACGCTGTTGGATGAGTTGCTCGCGGAGTACCCGGCCTGTGTGGAAGGGCTTGCGATGAAAGGGTTGGTATGCCGCAACTTGCCTTCGCGACACCATGAAGCGCTACCGGCGCTGAAACTGGCCATTCGCCATAATGTCAAGTCGGGTGTTGCCTGGCACGCACTTGGTGGATACCACCGCATGGAAGGCAACTACGAACTCGCCCTCAAGTCCTACACACAGGCCGCGCTGCTCAGCCAGAAACCCGCGTACATCCTCAAGGACGTCGCCCGCGCCCAACTCTATCTCCGTAAACCGTTCCAATTTCTTAAGACATGCCAAGAAGTCTTCATCAACAAGTAGGCGCTCGCACACACGTGTGCACACACGTGTGCACACACGCCGCGGCACGGACATCTATGTCGGGACAGGGGAACGAACACTGCGAATCTATGCCAGGCAACTCGTTCTTGATTAGTCGCAACAACAAATTAGATTGGATGATAGTACCTGTGGCGGCGGATTTATGTGATCGTCCGAAGGAGGCTGCTCAGATGTTAGGGTCGTGGTTCCGTTTGCCGCAGGAGGTGCAGGACAGTGCGACGCCCTTATGGACGGCGGAGGTTAAGATTTATTTGGCAGAATTGCACGAGAGAGCAGGCGAACTGGAGCTGGCGGAGCGGCTGCTGGACGCCGCACTGGAGCTGGAGTTGGACTTCAAAGACCGGCCGCAGGCCAATGTGGTATTGGGCCGAGTAGCGTTGAGACTCGGTCACTACGAAATGGCGCGGAAAGCTTATACTCAATTAATCAAGTACCTGCCAGCCAACATTGACTACATGCTCGGTTACACTCTCGCCCATCAGGAGTACCACAAACTGCTCCCCCTCCCCGCTTACAACCAGGCAAGCGATAAAGGGGACACGGCGACTGAAAAGGGGGCGAGCCAGCCGTGGTCGGAAGCCATTCCCGTGAGACTATATCCGGATATACTTACCACGTGCGGAGTGCGCTCGTCGCTCTATGTGACGGAACCCATGGCGCAGTACCCGGGGTTTGAGGTCAAGGAGCTCTCCGACCGTGGGATCTGGAGGATCGCCTACAACCGCGGGGACCTGTGGAGACAGTTCTGGGTCGGTAATGTAGGCCATGGTTTGGCGGAGGAATCTGTCGAAAACAAGTTCTCTGCTGAGTTCCTGGAACTTGCCTTAGCGCATGGCAATTCTGACGCCCTGAGGCTCTTCCCCATAGCCTTTTTATCTGCCGAGAATCCTTTTGTCAAGGAGCAAGTGAACTATGTGTTCGGCCGCTGGATCGCGAAGGGCAGCGTGGCGTTGATCGCGGAGTATCAGATTCTCTGCAACACTAAAGTTGCGGCGAGGCGGGCGTTGGTGCAAGCGTCGCTTGAGGAAGTCTGGGAGGAATTTAGGGTCAAGTGCGAGGCCGACAAACAGCCGTCAGGCGTGGGCAAGGCGATATATCTCTGTTCGAAGGCCATGGTCATTGCGCGTTTAGACCGCGACTGGGAACAGGGATTTGCGCTGCTCGAAGAGGCGCTGGAGATTTTGCCCACCCTGATCGACTTGCACGAGGCCAAAGCCCAATTGCTCCACGACCGGGGCCAGGACGAGGCCAGCGCGCAACTTTTTTGCGTATGCGCCGACATGGACAAGGCTGACAAACACGTGTGCTCGGCCGCGGTCGCCGCGCTTTGCCGCATAAACGATATTCCGACGGCGGTCCGGTACCATTCGGCATTCAACGCGACCGCGGCTGGCAAGTCCACGACCTCCTTTGACACCCAGGACCAAGAGTTCGAGATTGCGCTTTCACGTGCGCTCTGTGGCATCGGGCTCTACGACGAGGCCGCCAAGCGGCTGATCTGGCTCCTTAAAAGGTTGCAACAACACCAAGAGGATGTCCAAGACTTCCACTACTACAGCCTCCGAATGGGCAATATGGGCGCGTTCCCCGATTACGCGCGCTACCTCACCCGCATTTTCGGCCTGAAAGCGGCTCAAGGCGCTCTCAACCTCCTGTGCTGGATCTGTTTCAGCGAACTAGATGGAGAGCTCCGACCAACCAACGCTCTTGCGCCCGCTGCGAAAATGAAAGACCATGTGGACGACGACCATGTGGACGACGACCATGTGGACGACGACCATGTGGACGACGACGGGTACAAGAGGGGGCAGGACGGGGCCAAGCAAGTGGACATCGAAGCGCCGGTAGAGACGACGGCGGATAACGAAATCCCGCAGGTGGGCCGGTTGTTCCATGCCTTCACCTATGGTCGTGGTGGGCCGAAGGAAGTCGCCGGTTGCGTTGAGAACGCTAGACACGTTTTGGGCCTCATAAAGGACGTCCCTTGTCTCATAGCTAAGCCAATAAACATCTACGACATCGGTCGTACTGCATTGGCGAAGGACGTTCTTGAGCCGTTATTGGCCTGTTTCCGTCACGACGTGCAGTACCAAAGCTTTGGGGTACTGAAACACACCTACAACCTGTACAGTCGGGACGAGTTCAGAAATGACTGGTTAGTGGCCTGCGCCGTAAAGCAAACAATGACGCTGGCACTGGACGACGCGTACCACCCCAAAGCCTTCCCGGTCATGGCGCACTACTACTGCAGTAATCGCGAGAGCCCCCACGATCTCGTGAGAGAAGTGCTCAGCTCCTATACTCTTGGTCAACTTGGCGTAGACCAACGGGGTGCGGATGAACGATACGTGGAAGACTGGCTAACTGTCGGGATTAACAAACTCTCATCCTCCTGGGATATCAAAGACAGGTACGGACTGGTTCAGGGCCTGGTCGCGTGTCTATTGTCCGAGAAGAGAGGTCAGGGCAAGTGCGCGGTTAAGACTGAATTACTGGACCAGGTTCTAAATAAAATTCTCAATGATAAGACACAGATCCAAAAGCACTCGGGGCTGCTAGCCTATGGTGAGACAATCAGAAAAATCGCTCTAGTGGTTGAACCTTGCAAAGGTCCTACCTATCAACTTTTGCACGATTTTTTCAGTGAATAAATGGACCCTCAACAAGTATGCTCCCACCCAAAGACCATCTATACCTCCAGCCCTCGATACGGACCATGCATGATCCACATCCATCCAACCCGCACCAACACCGAACTTGTAGGTCATAGACAGGTTTTATTTGGGGGATTTCGAGTATGTGAAGAAGCACTTGGCCGAACTGGACGGGACTGTGGAGGGTGTGATGATCCGGGAGATGGTCGAAGGAGCGCCGACAGCAATCTTGGTCCAGAAATTGCTTGACCAGAGCACCCCAAATGCTGAACGCCGCCAGACCTGGCTGTCTCTCCGGAGCCTGGACAGTCCTGCTCCCGAGGTCATCTATGCTTTGGGCCTATGTACCCTGGAAGGCGATCTAGCCCGGAAGCCGGAAGAGCTGTCAGAGTTCACAGAGACCTACAACCGACTTGCGAACGCCTCTACTTTACCGGGCAAGGCACTTTGCGTGCTATATCTTATTGCCGCTGCAAGACCGGACCTAGCTGTAAAGGAGTTTCCCAAAATCGTAAGGCACACACATCGTTGTGAAACTTTACTGGATTCCGACTGTCGCGGTGGTCATATGTTATGGACGTATGACCGGGACGTGTGAACGGTTGGGAGGACGTGTGGCCGGGAGGACGTGTGACCGGGGGGACGTGTGACCGGGAGGACATGTGGCCGGGAGGACCTGTGGCCGGAAAAACTGGTGACGGTCGTGTTTTGTTTTAGAACGGTGAGTCTGGCATTCCGGAGATAGCTCAGGTGTGGATCCAGTTTGTGAGGGGTTGTTATCGGGATGCTTTGTTGGCCTGTGACGACGCGGAGGATTTCCTTGGGCTGCGATCGTCGGGGGAGGAGAGTCCGAAATATATGAGAAGTTTACGCGCGGTCTGTGCAGTGCATGCGAAGACGTACGAGAAAGCTCTGGAACTGATGCCAGAGACGAAGGAGCCAACAGACCTGGTGAACATGGCATGTGCATATGCCAACTTGGGGTCCGTGGATGAGATGGAAGACACACTCGAAGAATTGGATAAAATTCTACCCGAAACTCATCCTTATAGAACCTCTCTTAAAGCTCTAGAAATTCTTTAAAAAATTTGTCGTCAAATATGCTCCCGGAAAAAGTGTAATGCATCACCCGGTTTAACTTAAACATCCTCCTGTTCATTTCTCCCTTTCGTTTGTAGTTTGAACGGTTGTGTAGACAAGACCACGTTTGAGGTATTGAATGGTGGCCATAAAGAATCATTTGATGAAGTTATACGATCGGTAGAGGATGGGCAGATGATCATACGTACTGAGTTTCATAGTCCGTTAAAGATTAGCAAAATATCATTTCGTGGAGGAGCTACGAATGGTCCGAGAATAGTTCGCTTATACACGAATATAGATTTACCTAGCTTTGATGAAGTGGAAGACATCAAAGCCCAACAGGTTTTAGAACTAACTAAGGACCAAGTCACCAAGGCAGAGCGTGTACCATTAAGATTCGTTAACGTAATGCGGGAAATGAGGGAAGGGGGGGGGGTGTGAAATGTTGCTTATGAAATGTTGCTTGTGTAGTTTCAAAATGTCAAGTCAATTACCATGTTCATCGAAGCCAACTTGGAAGATTCTGAGTCCACTGAGATCCAGCAGATCGTGCTGTATGGATCGCAAGAGTCCGGTGGTTTGGATGTAAGCGCGAAACAGAAGCACGGAATAGTGGGGGGAAGGGGTACGGGGCAGTGG
>NW_011645808.1:43730-50758 GCF_000223845.1 Gregarina niphandrodes | reverse complement strand
AAGGGGCACGGGGCAGTGGGGGAAGGGCACGGGGCAGTGGGGGAAGGACAGTTGTTTTAGATGAGTAAATGGGATCCTAAGACCAACGAGGAATCGTGAAACCACTTTTTAAAAAATGCCAAGAGGCAGTTATGAACAGACTTTCTTGCCCAAGTATGACTTCGTGATTGGCGTAGATGAAGCAGGCCGGGGGCCTCTATGCGGTCCTGTTACTACGGCGGCTTTTTGCTGGTATGATTACGGGACTATACAGGATTATGATTGGACGGGAAAGATCAACGACTCAAAACAGATCAAAGAAGACGACCGGGAAAAATTATATGACTCCATCAGTAAATCTCCCCGTCGTCATGACAGTATTTTGTAGAGGATTCAAGCATCGACAAGAAGTACAGTTTCGATTTATACGATTGTGGTGCGGATGAGATAGATAGAATTAATATTCTTGCAGCGACTTTGGAATCAATGAAGAAAGCGGTGTATAAGGTGATGACCCGTATAATAGATGATCATAAGGACATGTGTAATATAAAGATGAAGGTGTTGGTGGACGGTGATAAGGTTCCTCCTGGGTTGGAGTACATGCGGGGAAGTTCCCTTTTTGCTCTACCGGTTCAGATCCAGGCAGTGACCGTTTCAGCGATTATTAAAGGTGACGCTAAAGTATTTTCTATAGGTGCGGCTAGCATTGTGGCCAAGGCCCACAGAGACCGGGTGATGCGCCGTTATGCAGTCGAATATAAAGGATATGATCTTGAGACCAATAAGGGTTATGGAACTGAGTTTCATCGGAAAGCAATTGCTCATATTGGACCATCATTCATTCATAGGTTGAGCTTTGAACCATGTTATTCCTGTATTGCTACCGGTACCTTTTCAGTGCCATCGGGAAGGAATTGGCTGGATGTAGAAAACCTCAAAACGGTTACCACTGTTAAGGAGAATAAAAGACAACCAAATCAAAAGGTCAAGAAACTTCCACTCAAAACCAGAAAACCACTACCTAACAAGTCCCACTCGGGACTTGCTAATAACAAGAAAAATCTTAGAACCAAAGTCAATAGATATTAATATTAATCATAATGAACTAATCATAGTGAACTAATCATAGTGAACTAATCATAATGAACTAATCATAGTGAACTAATGTCAATTAACCAATGTCAATTAACCAATGTAGAGCAGGATGATCGCTTGGTGAACACCGGAAAGTCCTAGCCTCGCACTTCTGTCACACGCACTTCTGTCACACGCACTTCTGTCACACGCACTTCTGTCACACGCATTCTGTCACACGCACTTCTCGGTATGATTGGCTTGGAGTTGTCGTCATACGAATGGAGTTCGACAATCTCTGTGTATGTAGACAGATATGCACGACAACTGGCCCACGGTTGATGAGAGCGCGAATTGGACAACAACAGGTTGAAGTACTAAGCGGTGGCAGGCTACAGTTGTCAAAGGTGCGTCGGAATAGCAAGTGTACGCTGGATTGCGTGTACTGGAGGGCCTCTCCCCTGTGAAATGGCTTGGCAGCTGTGAATGGTTTCGTGGGAGGCTGTTAGAAGTGTCGGTGGATGTACATCAAGAGATACCGACCTGCAGACGAGATACTGTACTGTACTGAATAAAGCGGTTCTTTGAGGAACCGCGAAGCAGACCCACATGTCCGGTAACAGACGCCATGTTAGGCCAATGCGAATACTGACGATTCTTTCCCCATCATCGTGATAGTGAAAGCCAAGCCAACTGTTCTTCCTTGTCTCGTTGAAGTTCACGGAACCCTTAGCCACTTCTCCTACTCGCCTAACCACAACAGCCAGCCATGTTACCAGTGGTAACATGGCCACTGTTCAATATCTCTTTCGTGTCACCAATAAGGTCGTGTGCGTGTTTGTGCACAGATCGTTTTTGTCATTTCGCGGCGGCGCAATGCCAAGCTTCAGTTGCAAAGCCCGAGCCTATTCTCTACCAAAAATCTTTTTCTTTTTCTGGGGGGCGGGGCAAGATATTTTCTTGATAAAAAAGGGCATGAGCAACGACGGGGACGATGTTGTGAAGACTGGCGAAGATGCAAAGATGACCAGTGACCTGAAGACCAGCGACCCGAAGGCTACTTCGTTGTTTGGTCAGAAGAAGAAGAAAAAGTCGCAGCACAAGTCTGAGGATAAAGACAAGGACATCGCTACAGAGTCGTTCGTGGACGGCTCCGGCCAGATGTTTGTGCCAGGCAAGGTCTACCCTTACGAATTCGTAGGCTGTCCCTCTTGGTGTAACCCCCGTCGTGTGTGCACACCCCGTTACACTTCCCTGCCTTCCGCTCCGAGCACTTCTCCGTTACTTTGCCCCCATTACGTTGCCCCCGTTACTTTGCCCCCATTACCTTGCCCCCGGTTGAGTGTGTCAAAGTGTGTCTTGTAGTTGTTGGAACGTGTGCACACGATGATCACGCAGCACAACCCGGACCTGCAAGCGTCGCGGCGTTATGTAATAAAGCCGCCGCAGGTGGGCCGTGTAGGTTCTAGACGCGTGGCTTGGACGAACTTCCAGGAGTTGTGCGATACGATGAAGCGCTCGTATGATCATGTGTGTCAGTTCGTGTTGTCGGAGCTGGGTACTGAGGGTTCTATTTCGGGCGATGGCCAGTTGGTGCTAAAGGGCCGCTATGGTACTAAGCATATTGAGTCTCTACTGCGCAAGTACATTACCGAATACGTCACTTGCTCGATGTGTCGCTCACCACAAACCACCGTCGAACGCGACCCGCGAACCAGACTCTACACCATCAGCTGTGCTGCCTGCGGAGCAAACCGATCTGTTACAGCCATCAAAAGCGGCTTCCATGCCGCCACCAGAGCCGACCGCAGAAAAGCCAAAGCCGCCCTGTAATATATTTTCTCATCTAGAACACCCTTCAGTCCCCGTCCTGAACACCTAATTGTCACTATCCCGACCAGACCATCAAAGAAGGGTGACTGGTCAGAGGGTGACTGGTTAGAGGGTGACTGGTCAGAGGGTGGCTGGTCAGGGATCCAAACCCAAGTCTAAACCCGATCCCGGCCGGGTCGACCGGGCGAACCGCTCAATGAGCGCGTTCGTATTCGCATACATCGGCGACACCAAAAAGGGTTCCCTCCGGGCACGGCAGTTGGCGACCAGCCGCGAGCCTCGCACTCCAGCTGAGTCGGGTTTTCTGGCTGAGCCGTGTCCTCCAACTGAATCGGTTCCTGAGTTCGGCGCAAGTAAGTCGGTTGGGTGATGTGCGTCGTCGGATTCAGAGTGTCCGGGACTCAGACCGAGGGCTCGTAGTGCAGTCCTGATCCGACCCTCACCCTGCAAGCCGGCAGACTGCGACCGGGCACCCTTCTGTCTTGGCCGCAGTCGGTCGGGCAGGAACCGGTCGGGTCGGAGCAGTTCGGGAGTGAGCTCGTCGGAGTGAAGGCGGCCGGAAGGCGGTGCGGCCAGTGACTCCAACGTGGGCGTTGGGTTTAGTATCCCAAGACGGGCGAATAAACGCCGCCGGCCAGGACTAAGTCGCCCGTCGGGTCGACCTAGCAAATAGCGGGGCCCAAAGCGGGGGCTTGGAGCGGGTATCAGGATGGGGGAACTTTGTAGCCGCGGAGTGGGGCGTTTCGCAGCCCTTCGTTTCATGCGTCGCACACGTGTCGTGGATGTTTGAGAACCTACCCCCTTCAGGTCCCAGCCCGGATCGAGCTGCTCTGGAACCCGGTCCTGGCCCCGGTTCCGATCCTGGTCCTGGTCTCGGCCCTGGTCCTGGTCCTGGTCCTGGGCGCAGAGATCGGCCAGCAATCTCGAGTCGTCGCCACCGGATGGCCCTCCGGCCGTCCTACTACCTTCCTGCGAAACACCTTGCCGGTGATCACCTTGCTGGTGGTCACCTTGCTGGTGGTCACCTTGTTGGTTGAAGAGCCGGTTTTGGAGGCCTTCACCGAATGAGCTGAGATAAGACAGTGGACTCATGTCTGGGTTGCAGCCCGGCTCCTCATCTCGGGGCCCGCAGCGGTTCATGATGGATCCGACCGCCGCGAGGGCACCCATGCCGGTCGCCGCTACCCTCGACTGGGCGGAACGGAGCAGCTCTTTAGACTTGTCGGCCCAGCTCGAACTCTGTTCAGAACCGTGGTGCCGCGTCACCCCGTTCTCTGAGCTATCTTGCCGTGGGTTCTCGTGTCGTGGGTTCTCGTGTCGTGGGTTTGATGACAAGGACGCCATCACCTCGGCCTTCGACCACCGAACTGAAGGCTGAGAGCCCGCTGGCTCAGACCTGGCACTAGCTGTTTCAGAAGAACTTAGTTCCGTACAACTTCGATCATCGCTGCCCCGCTGGCCACGGAGCTCAACGCTGCGGCACGGGGCAGACCTACGACGATGGTCGACGAAGGACTTGCCCCTGGTAGCGAAGCTCCCGCTGCTGTCGTCGCTGCAGCCCTCGTGACCGCCATAAGAGCTGTCGGACTCGGGCAAATGATTGAGCCAGCTATTGCCAGCCCGGTTCCGGCCGCTCGATATGGGCAGGGTGTGATCCCCTGATCTCCCGTCCCCGATTCTGCGATCCCCTGGCCTCCCGTCACTTGACACATCCGGGTCTTCGGTCCCTTCCGCCTCGCCCGTCTTAGCGAGACGGGCCACTTTGGTTGGGTAAAAGGGACTGAAGGTGTTGGAGAGGCAACTGAGCCAGGTCGCGGAGGGCGCGGCCTGGGCCGGGAGGTTGGGTTTCTGCTCCCAGTTGGCAGGTGGATGGCGCCGGACTGCACTGAGCCCAGGCAGAGCGCCGTGTCCTTCGAGAATTTCAGTCACGAGCGGGTCATCTGCAATAGTGATTGCGCAGGAGCCCCGTGCATCCCGGTCCGACTCCGGGTCGGTGTCTCGATCTCGGCCTGGCGCCTGACCGCCGCCTTGCTCCTGACCCCCCGCCTGGTCGCACTCTTGGTCGCACTCTTGGTCGCGCTCTTGGTGGGAGTCCGGGTGGTCAGGAGGCGGGACCGCGGTAGGAGGGGTACTCGGGACGGCCGGCGGGGCTGACTGGGGTATTGGGGGTTGCCGGTTGAAGACGTGTCGGCCGATGACCACAGCGACGTGTTCGTGTTGCACGGGATATGGTTCACTCCAGGTGGTGGGCATGGGGACCATGCCGGTGAGAATGGCGGCCAGAAGGTATGCAACACAGCCACAAAGTACGACCCCATTCACCGTTTTGCCCAACTGCCGTTCCATCCACACGTCCGCCTCCCAGTTAAGGTAGTTCGACCAAAAGAGCCAGCTGACCCCAGACGCCGGACCGACGGCTAAGCCTGGAGCCATACCGGGGCCGTACGCCCCTCTCCCATCCCAGTCCCTAAAGCTGGAATTTGATGGTCTGGGACTCCAAGCCCCGGGACTCCGGCCTTTGGGGTTCCAGGGTCCGTCTTTATGCGTGGTCAAAACCAGCTTGAGCCAGACCGCCTTGAGATCCGGCAAACTCAACGGTTGATCCAACACACTGCCCAAAATTTGTGCCCACTGTTGCTCATACCCCGACCGCTCCTGCGGCCCGGATGCACCACTGCCGCTTAAGATTATGGTGTACTTCTCCTCACTACTCAGGCCCTCCGCCACGGCTCCATAGTCTCCCGCGGCCGTGGCCAACACCGACTCGCCGATGCGAAGGCCGCCCACCGACGGCCGCTCTCCCCGCTCACCGGTGGACGACTGACCGGTGGACGACTGACCGGTGGACGACTGACCGGTAGACGACTTATCGGGCGACACTACCGCGGTGCCCCAGACGCTTTCGTCTTGTCGTTCTAGCGCCCGCTCATAATGCCGCAGCGCCTCGAGCAAAGTCTTGCGACTGAGCCGCTGCTGTGCGTACCCGGTGCCCTGAAAAATGGCAGGGTCCACGTCAATCAAGTGCCTCGGTAGCGTGCTCTTAAGGTCCGTCGTTGTCAGCGCCAGGATGAAAATCACCGGTAGCAACGTCAACAAAACGCGCTTAATCATACATGTATTCATCCACTCGCGTGTCCACTTCCGGATGTTCACTTCCGGATGTTCACAAACGCAACGCTGGCCTGGTATCCCGCGGGTGCGAACAGGTCGAATTTGCACCACATTGGATTGAGTAGGTTGAGCTTGAGGTAGTTGCCGTAGACGACGGGCACCTCGTTCTGTATGAGTTCTTTGAAGAGCACGAGGTGTGAATGACTCTCATAGTCTTCACCAAACGCGTCGGGTGGAGGGTGCTTATCCATGAGCTCTTTGAAGAGTGCGTCCTTGCGCTCTTCGGTCTTTTGGAGGTCTTCGGCCTTTCGGTTTTCGGTTATGTGCGAGGTGAGTTGCTGGAGCTCTTCTTGAGTGGAGGCGGTGGCGACGCATACAGCAGTGCCGACGACAGCGGGAAGCGCGGGGTCGCGAAGCCAGTGGTCGAGTTCGACGCGTGTTAGAGCGTTGGAACAGCGACTGCCGAGGAGCGATCCGCAGTCGGCATAGAGATCGGCGCTGTGTCTGACGCCGGGTCGTGTGCGGTTTTCTGTCTTTGTGAGTGCGTCTAGACGGAGCCCAACCGCGACGTCGGCGCCTCCGAAGATGCCCACGGGTCGCGTCAGCGTGATGCGGAAGGGCTCCGTCGAGTCTGCCGCCGTCACAACTGCCACCGCACGGGTATCCACTCGCATCTCGCCGCGCCCCAACCCCGAAGTAGCCGTCGTCTCTAGCCCCGCCGCAGCCACCTGCACACGTGCCAATGCCGCTTTGTCAAAATACAGCCGGTGTGGACTTATTGTCAAGTGCGTCTCCGGACTTTGCAAACGAATTGCCGCATGCCGACTGAAATAACACACACGTGTGTGTGCAAACACCCAAAACACGTGTGCAAACAGTCACCGGCCGGTGGTCATGTTCTTACGCTGATCGGTCAATGGTCGTAGTTGTAGTTGCGACCAGGTACACCGCCGTGAGCACTGACAGAACTGCGTTCCAAAACGCCCACTGAAACCCAACACTGTTGAGGGGGGGGGGACCGCTTGGGG
>NW_011645808.1:37076-43535 GCF_000223845.1 Gregarina niphandrodes | reverse complement strand
GGTGGTGGTGGTGGTTGTTACGGTTCTGGTTTTGACGTGTTCGGCGGGGACGATCCAGAAGAGCATGCCTCCGATGAAGAACATGACGGGTCCGCAGAAAATGGCAGCAAGCATGAGGAGTTGTTGGAGCGTGGGGTCGTCGCCGGGCACGGTGGGTTCGCTCGAGAAGAGCGCGCCGATAAGCCCATCAGAACGCAGCGGACCCGCGAGGAAGCTGAGCGCCGTCCTCAGCCGTGTCGGGGCCACCGTTCGAGCGTCGCCTGTTGTGTCCGCCTCCATGCCCCATCCAGGAAAAAATGCCCCGCTAATTCACCAAGAGCGGGAGGGAATGGGAGAGGGTGGTATTTGGGAGGGTGGTATTTGGTAGGGACCAGGACGGGACCCAAGAGGGGGAGGCAGAGGTGTGGCGGCACAGCTAAACGCTGAATGGGAGAGTCGAAATCAAGAGTTGAATTAGCTTTTAAAAAATGGAAAAAGAGACCTGAAGGAGTTCGGTAGAGACCTGAAGGAGTTCGGTAGAGACCGGTTTAAAGGACGGCTGCAGCGAAGACCGCAGCGGCGGCGGAGAAGCCGAGGGCGGCAGCCACCCCGCTGCTACCTTTGCAGACGTCCTTGTCACCGTATTGGTAGGTTCTGGAGATGGTGATGGTGCTCTGTGTGTTCGCGCCGTATTGTTTCAGTCCTGTAATTTGCGGCACACCTGTCTGCGTGTTGTTGTAGGACCACTGCAGGGCGGGATCAAGAGTTCCTAGGATGGTCGCGTGGAACGAATCGGCGTCGCTCCCGTTCTCGATCTTAACCTGGACATCGGTGTCCGCTTTGATGTCTTTCCACGCAGTGCTTTTGCAGAGGCTCTGGGCATCGCTAACGGTGGCGTATGGCTTGCTGGCTATCTTAGCGGCGACTTTCTTGGTGGGATCTCCATTCTTCACTGTGGCGTCCGCGAACTTCCAAGCTGTGATCTTGAAACCGCAGTCGTCTAACGTCGTCTCGGAGAAGCTTAAAAGATCGGCGTTGTCGCAGACCAACGAGTCGCTGTCGCTCAGCGAACCCACTTCCACCTCGAAGCTCAACGTACACGCGCCATCCTTGAACTTAGAGTTCTGTACACACGTCAATCCCTTCGCGTTCAAATCAGAGAGCTTGTCCACCTTGCCCAACGCGGGCAAATTGCACACAGCCTTGCAGTCCGCACTCTCTGCTCCCGTCTTGTCCACCACGCTCACCTTCTTCAACTCCTTGGACTGGATCAACCCATTCACAGCAACGAACAAACATACGAAACGATTCATGACACAAAAATTATTACTCTCAACCACAACGGTCCGGGTAAGGAGACGCCGGACCATTGTGGCGTCTCTGAGCCGGGCGAAGAGACGGGCCTAGCCTCGGGAGGATGGGGTGTTCCTGGTCGTGTTTTTGTCTTTTCGTGTGTGTAAAAATGCCCCATGTTTGTACACACACAAATTGAACTTATTGTTGCTCGAAACCTACTGGCTTTGAATCCAAAGCCATCGCTCCTCCGATCGAGGTGGCCAGTTTCTTCGTTCTTCTGCTCACATCATATCGATACAACATTTCCCATATGGCTTCGGGGCACGGCATTCCGGAGACAAATGGTATCGAATCCGGAATGGTGCGCGTACGCTCGATGCTCCAAGGCATCCAACGGGAAGGTCGCCATGTCTCCTGTTCGTAGCGGGGACGGTGAATTAACGGTAGCGTTCAATTCCTCAAGGGCATGCATGCTTGCCCGACATTGTAAACTCAAAACGAGATTGCGTCTCCGTACATGCTCCGGGGTCTGCTCTTGTCCGGTCACCGCACAGATCCTCGGTGGGGTCGCGTGGTGTGCGAACAAAGTTCTGGACACTAGGACGATGTCTGACAGTGTTCGCATTTGGGGCGTCGTGATCTCGGGCAACGTCGAGTGTTTTCCCGGACGGGGCACAGCGACGGACGCAGATACAGGCGTCAAACGGTGGTCCCGAAACTGCCGGGTGGCAACGCCTGGCGGTTAACGCACAGTGCAACACAAGCCGGCAAATCTCGAGCGGGAGACCCGACAAGCAACGCCACTTAGCCGTCTTGAATCAGAGGATGGTTCGTCTAGGCTGAAGTTTGGGCATCATTTACAGGCGGGTCCCGGATTTTCAACAAGATGGATGCCTTCCAGATATGATCTGTCGTAGAGGCGTTTTTATCGTGCCTGTGAGCTATGGAGGATGCCAAGCAAGCGGGCTCGCACGACTGCGAGCTGACTCGCCGGAGCTGGAGGTCCTCTGTCGGGTCCGTGTGTTTGGTCCAAGTAAGGTAGCCTGGGAATCGAGATGCACGAGAAGGGCAATCAGTTAATCATCAGCACTACCGGAAGGGTCTTTGTAATGTGTGTTGGGAGGCGGCTACAAAGGTTCGAAGGGAAGAAGCGCATGGCTGATATGCAGAGGACAGCGAAGAAGACCGCTACCCATATTGACGCGTCGAGAGCTCCCCGGGTCACGAAGGGGAGTAGTCCCACTTTTGGACATGAGAGCAATGACGTCGAGAGCAATGACTTTCTTCAATAGTGCATGCACTTGACGTCTTATCGTTTGCGTCAGTCATTGTATCTGGCATGTCATAATCGTCTTTTGTAGACGTTGTAGAACCTGAACTAGACAACGGCTCAGCATCAACCTTCACTAGATGCCTGTCTTTATCCTATTTGGACGTACCTTGAGTCCAATTCTTAGTTGTCTCCGTTGGCTTCCTATAGCTGCCACGTCGGTTCTGGGTCTTCGAGCTGTTGGTATACGTGTTAGCGTTAGGGTTCTGCGTTCTCGGTTTTCTCTCATCAGGGCGTTTGCACGAACTTGGGTTATAAACGTTGATGGGTTTAAGTATCGCCCCTGATTCGATCCGACGCATAGTTCCTTCTTTGCCATACACGACACAACTTAGTAGCACGTTAACCGATAAATCGTGCGTAATCAAACCTTGATCTATCAGTTGGTTCACCCTGACGATCAGTTTATCTGTATTGTCGATCTCTGGGTCCACCAAGGCCTTGCGTAATATCTTGTTACGTGAGGCCTTGGTGGACCCAGATATCGACAATACAGATAAACTGATCGAGAAGGTACTGCGTTGTTTAAGCGGCGTTGGCCAAGAGGCACTGCGATATGAATGGCGTTCTGTATACGAGTGAGGACATGAACGGTGACCAATTGATACTGGTGATACCAGACACGGGATCTTCGATTTCGATTCGACTGGGCTAATTGAGCGCGCATAGGGGTTGGACATTTTGTCTGTGTCGTCGGTTGTTTACTGCGCCTATAGCTGTGTCCAAGCCAGGTGCCCTAAGCTGTTTTAACGAGCTTGTTTCACTAGATGTGGTTGTCCCAGGACAGCCACACGTTGGCGAGGGTACGTCACCTGATAGAACACGTTTCCTAGCAGCGGGAGTAACAAGAGGGAGCAAAGATGTTGGTACAGGTACTTTGGCGCACCACTTGCTGTCCTGGTCGACGGAGGGACCGAGAGTTCTTTGGCCCTGTGCCGAAGTATTGGAAGTATCTATCCGATCTGGAAGTCGTTGCTGCGTCCCATTGGGAAGTGAGGCGCATGCCAAGAGCCCGAGCCTGGAAAATAAGCAGAAACTCAAATTAATCCAAAGGCCCAATGTGTAAAACCCTCGTGCCCGGCTGCTTGACAAGCCACGCACTGTACCACCAGACTCTGTACCAGACTCTGTATCGCGCTCCGGTAACCAGTACTGGAACCTCTGTAAGTCGAAACGCATCCAGTGAAGCAGATGGCGCCCAAGAACCGGGAACGAGCTCAGGCTGGCAGGCAAACCAACATTCATTCATCTTGAAGGCCTTTTTTAACCGGCGACCACTGCGCTCGGGCGTTTCGTCAACGACATTGACGACGGGAAGACTATCCACAGTTGCGGCGAGACAAGGTCTTCTCCCAAGACCGTCCTCACGCCGGAATGGTAGGACGTTAGCTTCCTGACCTGCAAGTTCGAATACGCTGCTACTTCCCATACTTAGGCGAGACAGGGTCTTACGGGTAAGATTGTCACGGCGGCCCATGGTAGGTGAAGGTTCTCAGGATCCGAAGGTCCCAGGTTCGAGTCCGTAAGAGACTCCCTAGGGCAAGTTATTCTGTCTACTCGGTGATCGAGACTCGCATGACCGTACTGGTCCTGACAGAGCCAAATTTCGACCGCCCGCTGGTACGAGTTGAGTCTAGCAGTGAACAGGTCCGGACTATAATCGTCTCCGGTGAACAGTGGTGAATCCTTCTTGAGAGGCCAGCGGTGAACATGGCCTCGGAATGGGGGGGCAGCGAGAGGGATCCGACTCAGGCCGGCAGGCAAACCAAGATTCAGGCAAGACAGTCTCCTTTTTGGCTTCTTTCAACCGAGCGGCCACTCGGGACGAGGAAGTAAACCACTCGCTGACCTTTCCGAACTCGCGCCACTGCTCACACGCCTCCACCGTCCCACGGGTCACGGCAGTTGCAGGCCTTCTGGTGAGCACATCTCACTTACAAACCACCGAACGTCCACGCCTTCCGCCAAACCATGTTCTTCAGCCAACTTGTCCTCCCTCATCCATCTTCTAGAAGAACAGACCCCGAGCCCACTCATCCGGACTACGATTCAGCGGCGACCCTTCCAACAAGGCAACAGCGTACGAGCCACACTGAATCTTTCCACTTTGAGAACTACGCGTTGTCAATTGTGTTACGCGGAGTTTTTTGAGTGCGTGCCCACGGTGATTTGGAGGCGTCTATGAGTGGCCCTTTCCGCTTTTGATATGACAGACGAAGGAATGGCCTATGTGTGGGGCCAAATGGTTCGACGGAGTCAGTACTGTCCAAGTCGGTCATGTTGGAAGTCGTTCGCATAAATTTGTTCTGCCCTCCCCGAAAGACGCCTTGAGTGAATGGGTTAACAAAATCCGCTGGCCTTGGACAGGCACGAAGTGAAAGCGCAGCACTATCAGACGGACTGGGGACGGGCTCGGGCTTGTAGGCTCGGCCTTGCAGGCTCGGCCTTGTAGGCTCGGGCTTGTAGGCTCGGGCTTGTAGGCAAAACACGATTCAGGCAACCTACTCATGTTGTACGCTTCTCTTAACCGAGCGATGACTGGGACTAGAACTCAGGAACAAGCTATCCAAGAACAGTTGAAAAACAAGGGTGGCTCAGTCGCTCGTACTCCTGCATCGAGCCGCGAGTGACGGCTGCTCCATCACGCAAACCTTCGGCGTCCCAAATCCTCATCCACGCGGTTCTCAGCCAAGCCCTTGAAGAACAAGCTCCGAGCCCACAGACCCGGTTTGAGTCATACGGTCTCTAATATTGCTCCAACGACAACCACGTTCCAACCACACGTTACTAGTTCACTTCGACAACTTCGCATTCTTTTTTCCACCCTTTTCTCTTTGCTGGAAGCCAGTCAGTACAAGGACCTGATTTTCTCTGTCCTTCAACGTAACCACTCACTATGGACCTTCTAGTGCTGCCTGTGACGGGGCAACGAGTTCGAGGGTTGTCCGTCGACAAAAGGCACACGGCGGGGAGTGGGGCGACGCGCCGCAAAGGCGCCCACGATAGTTTGTGGTGGTGTCGGCGGGCAGCGACGGCTTTCAGTTGTTATGTCTCGCCCGCCGAAGCTTTTTGTCAAATACAGGGGGAGTCAGTAACCGAGGACTCACCCTCCGACGGACCACGTCAGCAGCGGACCAGTACGACACAACAATGGCGACAACTACTGGACCTATCTAACTTCCGACGACACAACACCTGACCAATTTGTTTTTGAAAAAAACAGTAATAAGCGAATAGTGGACAGAGAGAGTCTTGCAGCGAGCGGAAATGAGAGATCCTGACGTCCTGTTGTTGTTATCCCTCCTCGGCATGTTGGTCCCCTGGTGCGTCAGACGCCGGTACGTTGCGCTCCGAGCTGTAGCGAAGGTCACCTACTACGGCGCCGGCTTCTCCACCTCTGCTTACGCCCTACTCGCTCTGCCGCCCGACTGGTGCCTACCGTACTACCCTCCGCGCCGCCCTGTCTCTCTACCCTTCGTGCCTGGGTGTCGTCATCCCGCCGAAACGCTGATACCATCTTAAACCCTTCTTCTCTCTTATTAGTGTTGGTCGCTGTGTTCTTGCTCTGCCGACACCAGCGCACCAGCCAGACTGTGGGCCTGGATGCCAGCCACCGTCAGAACGCGTTCGAATGGGTGTAGGAGAGGCCCCGGGGTGGCGGTAGAGAGGTCTCTGTCGGACACACCTAGGTCCCTGTACCCGGACAGGACTCTGCTGAGCCGGTATTTCAGGTCCTGCGGCTACCGGGTGCCGGAAGAGGTGCCAGCCCTCCACGATTTGTTGCCGACACGACTGCACCGCCTGACGAGGGTGCAGGTCCGTTACGGCGCAAGGATCACGATTCCGGGGATGTT
>NW_011645808.1:35011-36747 GCF_000223845.1 Gregarina niphandrodes | reverse complement strand
TGTTGCAACAGTCCATTCTGAGCGCGGCGGCAGACGACAGGTGGGCGAAGGAGTTCCACTTCGAGTGCAGGAAGGGCGATGGGACAGTGATAGAGATCCTCCATAAGCTCGCACCTCTCTCGGAGAGAGCGAGACCGGTCTTCGCTGCGATGAAGTGGCCCGCGAGAGAACAAGAGTCAGATTCGGACACATCGGGTGACGGAGCGCGGTTCAACAAGTGTGGCAGCTGTGGCATGAGGAGCCACCGCAGGAAAGACTGCCCCCACGGCAAGGACAGGTGTGCCAAGTGCGGCCGGAAAGGGCACTGGGCAAGGATGTGCCCGAGGCACTACCTCACAGATGAGGACTCAGGACTGAAGGCGTTCGTGGAGGTAGGAGAAGGCAAAGTAGTGCTGAATGTCCGTGGAGCTAGAGCCAGGACCGACTACCTGAAGGCGGTGCAAAAGTTCGTAAACAAGGAGATGAGTGCTGACAAGGAAAAGAAGGGCCAGCCGGCACCGGGAGAGGACGTCGGCATGCCAGTGGCCGCGGTCGAGAAGGTAGTGCAGAGTGAGGGTCCAGACGGCGCGAATGTGTTGGTCGCATACAGAGACGCACAGGAGTACCCGAAGGTGGCGCGCGTCAAGTACGAGGCGCGTTTCGAGGCAAGCGGCAAGCTGTACAGAGCGAGGTTGAGACATCTCGAGCCGGAGTTGCGGGCCGAGTTGGAGAAGCAAGTGGTGAAGCAGCTGAAGCTCGGAGTCATCCGTCCTTCGAAAAGCGAGTGGGCCGCCGCGACGCACTTCTGAGGAAGAAGGAGGAGGTGCGTTTTGGATTACCGGAGGGTGAACCAAAGCATGACTGCCGACTCGTATCCGCTGCCCCGAATATGGGACCGCTTGAGGGCCGCCGCAGGCCGTCAGCACTTCACGACTCTCGATATGAACTGGGGATTCTGGAATGCGCCGATAGCGGAGGAGAGCAAGCACCTCACCGCGTTCGTCACACCGTTTGGGCTGTCCCCTTCGGGATTAAGAACTCGCCGGCGGAGTTCCAGCCCGCGATGGACATGCTGTTTGAGAAGGTGTTGGACGATCGCACTCTGTGTTACATTGATGATATCATCATCGCGACGGACACGGTGCCGGAAATGATGCAGCGGTTGGAGAAGGTCTTGCGACTGTGCAGAGAGAGGCTTCTACCTCAGGCTAGATAAGAGCGAGTGGCTCAAGCCCGAAGTAAAGTACCTCGGTCACAAGATTGGGCGGCAAGGGATAGCGTGCCAGGAGAGGAAGATAGGCAACGTTCTCAATGCCACCGCCCCCGCCTCAAGGAAGGAACTGCAGAGCTTCCCGAGCCGTTGGGTAACTACCACCCTTCATCCCGCGATTCGCCGAGTACACTACCCCACTGTTCGAGTTGCTCAAGAAGGGCAGGTTGTTCGTCTGGTCGGATGCTCGAGGAGAGGCTTCATGAAGCTGAAGCAGGCGGTAGCCGGTGCGTCGTTGCTCCACAAGCCAGTTCCAGGAGCGCCGCTCATCATCGGAACAGATGCCTCGGAGGTTGGCATTGGCGCGGTGTTGAAGCAGGTGCAAGAGGGCAGAGATGTCCCGTTAGAGTTCGCGTCTAGGAAGTTCACCGACGCGGAGAGAAAGTGGGATACGAGAGAGAGAGCTCTTCGCCGTCAAGTGGGCTGTAGAGAGTGGTGCGACTACGTAGCGCTCCATCAATTTCACCGTACGCACAGATCACGCCAA
>NW_011645808.1:28648-34970 GCF_000223845.1 Gregarina niphandrodes | reverse complement strand
GATACGAGAGAGAGAGCTCTTCGCCGTCAAGTGGGCTGTAGAGAGTGGTGCGACTACGTAGCGCTCCATCAATTTCACCGTACGCACAGATCACGCCAACCTACGCTCACCTTGTGGGAGTAGACAAAGGGAAGGTGTTCCGCTGGGCGCTGGCGCTCAGCAGGTTCAACTTCAGCTTAGAGTTCCTGTCGGGAGAGAAGAATAACATGGCGGACTGGTTGTCGCGGTACGCAGCGGGAGATGAAGAGATGAAGAGTGCGACGCAGAGATCCGAGGCAATGGCTTTGGGCGGTAGAGTGATAGGCCACGTAGGCCGACTGCTGGGGAGACACTACGTGTCGGAAGAGCACTTTATGAGAGAGTGCCGGCAACCCAACTTTGGAAAAAAGAAGCCAACTATTGGGGGTTGCAACCGCTCATGCAGTGAAGGATCGTTGCAATGAGACGTCGAAAGAGGATATCTATTATCCCTTCCAGGAGTTACTGGGCTGGTTGTGACTTGAGGGCGGAACAGGGTACCGGTTACAACCAGGCGTCGTTTTTGTCGGTGAATTCGGGGACACTGGAGTAAGCCTGTTGTGTACCGACTATTTCCCATACGTCGTAAACGATTGTGATTGCGGCACAGGCGACCCTCCAAGCGTAGTCATAGCCCTGCTCAATTGCCGCTTGGGCTATGGTCTCATTCAAGGCTTGATCGTACAGCTGATTGAATGTCTCTTCCTCAGCGGAGAAGGTGATGGATCCGGGTCTGTGCATGGAGCTAATGACGGCATCCTGCGTAAGACCGGTATCGGCCACATGTTGATCGATAAGCAGATGTAGGAAACGACGAACGAGTTGTTCCTCCATCCACACTCTCCGATGGAGGCTGTACTGTTCAAGTCGATTGAGCCGGAAATCATTGCGGTGCCCGACTGGGAAGTGAGGCTCAGTGTCCCAAACATCCACCCAAGAGCCCGAACCGGGGAAGTAAGCAGCAATCAAACAATTCCGGCACTTCTGATACACATCTCGGTATCGGTGGCCAAGAGCCTTAGTTACCTCTGATGCTACTAAATTAATCCATGGCCCCACTTGGGATTCACTGTAGAGCTCTCTCGCCTGGCTAACGGTCCAATGATGATCCTTTATGAGCTTATACCGAAATGCCAACAGGTCGCTCCTCATGGGCCAAGTTATCTCGTCTACTCGGTGATCGAGACCCGCATGACCATACTGGTCCTGAAAGAGCCAAAGTTCGACCGCTCGGTGGAACGGGTTGGGCAGGCCCTCGCGTTGAGGAGCGAACAGGTCCGGACGTCTCCGGTGAACAGTGGTGAATCCTTCTTGAGGTCCGCACACGCGTGCATGAACGCTTGTGCTGGGTTCCAACGCGAGACTCAGTAGTCATTGTTCCGATGGCATGGCATCTCTGTTCTCCAAGTAGAAAGCCCAATGGGCCAAGGCCAGAGGTGAACATGGCCTCGGAATGGGGGGGCAGCGAGAGGGATCCGACTCAGGCCGGTAGGCAAACCAAGATTTAGGCAAGACAGTCTCCTTCTTGGCTTGTCTCAACCGAACGGCCACTGCGCTCAGGTCCCGTTTGGACGTGGAAGTAAACCACTCGCTGACCTTTCCGAACTCTCGCCATTACTCACACTCCTCCACCGTCCCACGGGTCACGGCAGTTGCAGTACACAGGCCTTCTGGGGAGCACATCTTACTTACAAACCGCTGAAGAAGTCGCCTGTCCCCACCTTTCGCGAAACGACGTCTGATCTCTTCAGCCACTTGATCCTCATCCGCCTTCTGGAAGAACAAACTCTGAGCCCACTCACCCGGACAAAGTTCCAGCACTGACCCTGCCAACGCGGCGACGGCGTCCGAGCCAATCCTTCCACTTCCAGAACCTCGCACAACATTTTTGTTGGGGACAAAAACACTGTCGCGCGGAAAAAGAAAAAGAAGCCAACTATTGGGGGTTGCAACCGCTCATGCAGTGAAGGCTTCGCCCACTGTAGGCGACGACGGCAGCGTGACGGTTTGACACTGGTGGAAGCAGACCAGGGCGGTACGACACATGGGTTTGTGGGATCGGACACAGAACTCAGGAACAAGGCATTCAAGAACTCAGGAACAATAATGGGTCAGTTGTTCGTACTCCTCCATCGATCCGCGAGCCACGGCTGCTCCATCACGCATCCTTAGCTAGGTTCTCTGCTTTGGACACAGTTTTTCACACTATTCGTCACGACAGATTTCACATGACCCGATTGAGAGTCCCACCCTCCCGCAATGCTTGTTCAACATTCGCTACTATGTCCCAACCTTAACCAGCACCAAACCTGTATCACTGACTGCGTCTGAGTCCACCAAAAAGATCCCGACGTAATCTTTCAATGCAAGAGAGGTAGTAGAGAGGTGATCAAATGGGAGAAGTCAAAGGGGTGAACAAGGACATCGGAGAAACAACGACTGCGACCACGCCGCCCGCGTGGTGCTTGTCTCTGCTGACGGCGACAGAGCCTTCCTCGTTGAAGGACCACCGCCGGATCGGGTCAACGTTAACGTTGCCAGACCGCCTCTTCACTGCCAGACCGCCTCTTCACTGCCAGACCGCCTCTTCACTCACGCCTGGTCTGGCCCCCTCCATCAGCTAACGATTCATTGCAAAAAATTGCACTTCATCTGTAACGACTTTCGACGTCTCCCAAACAATCCCTTCAGCCGTAGCCTCCCTCTCTCCCTCCCTCCCCTTTCCTCTCGGACTGGAACCGAGAAAATTTATATATAAAATGCTTGAGGCGGTGATGCTGTGTGTGGATAATTCTGACTGGTCGCGAAACAAGGACTATTTTCCATCTAGGTTACAAGCGCAACAGGAAGCCTCCTTAACCGTAGCTACTACCAAGCTGCAGGCGAACGCAGAGAACAGCATTGGTCTCCTTACACTAGGCGGAGAGTAGTAAGTGATACACATTAGAGGGCGGTATGCTGCGTGGGCAAGACAGTGTGGGTGAGTTGCACGAAGTGTGTTGTAGTGTGAAGGTCCGCGCTGCGCCTTCCGGCGACATGCGGTCGTTCCACCAGGCCGTCCAGAGCTTAGCGGAACCCGACGATGGCAGTGCGCACCTCATGAAGGGAATCCAGACGGCACAGCTCGCCCTGAAGCACCGCCTCAATCGCAACCAGCGACAGAGGATTATCATTTTCGTGTGCAGCCCGCTAGACGTCACGGAGAGCGACGTGGAAAAAGTGGGCCGCACGCTCAAGAAGAACAACGTGGCGCTGGACATTGTCAGTTTTGGCGAAGTGGAGCGCAACTCGGCAGTGCTCAAGAAGCTCTACCAGACAGTGAACTCCAACAACACCAGCAACCTGTTGGAGGTGCAACTGCCCTGTCCCTCCCTCACCAGAGCTATCACCACCTCCTCCATCCTCGGCGCCGGGAATGCCGGCATCAATCCTGACGACCCCTTCGCCCGTAAGCCACGTCACAACCGTGTGAAAGTCACACACCGTGTGAAAGTCACACACCGTGTGAAAGTCACACACCGTGTGGAAGTCACACACCGTGTGGAAGTCACACACCGTGTGAAAGTCACACACCGTGTGGAAGTCACACAGTGTGTGAAAGTCACACACCGTGTGAAAGTCACACACCGTGTGAAAGTCACACACCGTGTGAAAAGTTACACACTATGTGAAAGTTCACCGTGTAATGTATCGTAGTTGACGTGGATCCGACTGCGGATCCTGAGTTGTTGCTGGCCTTGCGGCTGTCGTTGGAAGAAGAGCGCGAGCGGCAGGCGCGAGAGAGTGCCCACATGCGCACCGGCGACGCGGACGAGCCCGGCGACGCCACGCGTTCGTCGAACGTAGTGGCAGGAGATTCGTGCGTGCATGTGGTTCAGGACGACCGGCCGCCGACCGTGGAAGAAATCATGGGCATGCAGGACCTGGACGAAGACCTCCGGACCGCGCTTCTGCTATCGCTACAAACGGCGGAGTCGGCCCCACGGACCGAAGGACAGGCACAGGAAGACACACCCAGCCAGGAGCCAGTGACTCAAGCCAAGTCTGCCGACCAGCAACCGGAGGAAGAAGACAAACAAGACGACGAAAAGTTCGAAACCCCTGCCGAGTAGGTTACAGCACCACCGGAACTGTGCCGTCCATGTATGTGTCCAGCGTGCCCTATGTGTGTAAGTATGTGCGTAACCATGTGTGTGTAGGAACCTGTCGTTCGCGAGTGTGTCTCCACCCGTGCCTGCTGCGAACCCGATGTTGTCGGCAGCGGAAATGAAGCGGCTGGCGGAAATGCTGCCGGGCGTGGACGTGAACGATCCCGAAGTGATGCGGGCGCTGGAGGAGCTGGCGAAGGCGGAGAAGAAAAAGGACTGAATAGCTGGTCGTTCCGAACAAGGCGTTTTTGAATGAATGCCGGCCAGCCCCTCCCCCTTCTTTGGTGCCCCCCCCCTCCCTGGTAGATAGTGCTCTTGGGCTGGAGGCTCTTGGGCTGGAGGCTCTTGGGCTGGAGGCACTGACTGGCTGGAGTCTGTCTTGAGTTTGTCTACTAAAAAAAGCTCCCTCACCAGCTGTCGAAAGGGTCATAGCCTTGCATGGGGATGACCTCGACGTCTTCAGTGTAGGTCCCGAAATTTTTCGCACCACCCACGGTTTCGGGCGGAATGAACGGCGCCTTCAAGCTGGATTCGAGCAAGGCCTTGAAGTCGAAACCCCGAAACCAGCGATGGTCTCGCACGTCCGAAATTCCGTCTCGGACATGACCCATTCGACCCACCAAGTCGTGACAGAGCAGGTGCTTCACCAGCGATTTAGCATCCCTGAAGCACGCAACGGTGTGTGGACACATGTGGAGTGGTGTGTGCACATGTGTGAGGGGCAGTTAAGGTAGCGAGAATGAGGTAGCGTGTCTGTCTAAGTTACCTGGGAAATAATCTGGGGAATAGCATGCGTCCTGAGAGGATCTTTTGGTAAATTCCGAGCGCGTCTTCGTCGCAGAAGGGAGGGTAGCCGACGATCATTTCGTAGATGAAGACGCCGAGTGCCCACCAGTCGACGGAGAATCCATGTCCCTTGTTGAGGAGGATCTCAGGTGCAATATACTCGGGTGTACCGCATAGTGTGTAGGTACGGGTAGCAAGATATTTTGCGAAGCCGAAGTCGGTAAGTTTAAGGTAGCCGTTTTGATTCATGAGAAGGTTTTCAGGTTTGAGATCTCTGTAAACAATACGTCGATGATGGAGGTATTCGAGTATTAAGACAATGTGTGCGGCGTAAAACTTGGCGACAGCGTTATCAAGACGCTTGTTGCGTCGTAGGAAAGAAAAAAACTCACCACCTGAGACAAACTCCATGATGATATACAGGTGGTCCCGGTCCTGATCAGTGCCAAACATACGAACCATGAATGGGTGGTTGATAAGCGATAGAATCTCCCGCTCACTCTCTACGTGGTTCACCTGCTTCATCTTGATTATCACACTCTTGCTCAACCGCTTCACCGCAAACTGAGCTCCGCTCGCCTTCTCTTCCGCCAGATACACCCGTCCAAACGAACCTGTCCCAATAGTACGCACCAGCCGGAAATCACTCAAACTATACACTCGCCCACTGTCCAAACCATTCGGTGTCGCACTAACACTTCGTCCACTACGACCACTCGCACTACGACCACTCGCACTGCGCGCACTCACGCTGCGCGCACTCACGCTCCGGGGACTCACGCTCTTCACACTACGACCCGCCACACTTCTCCCGGCTGTGTTGGTCCTGCTCACGGACGAAGCTGCCACGTCGGTGGGGGCTGTGGACGGTGCGTACTCTGCGACAGCAACCCCATCAAAGAACCCGCGCGGCCCGCCGCCATCCGCCGGTCCCACGCTGCCCCTCGCCGTCTCTTCAGCGGACCCGCGCCGCGCCTTAGGAGGCGGCCGCGGATTGAATAAATCTCCGCCCCTAAATACATTCCTTTGCTGCTCGGCTCCTCCGTGGTGCTCGGCTGCCCCGGGGTGCTCGGCTCCTCCGTGGTGCTCTGCTCCTCCGTGGTGCTCGGCTTCATGCTGTTCGGCTTCGCGCCGATCATCTTGACGCTGATCGGCTCCGCGTTCGCGACCCTGAGTGCGAGCGCTGGACCGAGCGCTGGTTTGTTCGTTATGATGATCGTGAGTCCGTTCGTTATGATGATCGTGAGTCCGTTCGTTATGATGATCGTGAGTCGGTTCGTTATGATGATCGTGAGTCCGTTCGTTATGATGATCGTGAGTCCGTTCGTTATGATGATCGTGAGTCGTTCGTTATGATGATCGTGAGTCCG
>NW_011645808.1:10461-28628 GCF_000223845.1 Gregarina niphandrodes | reverse complement strand
GCTCGGCTCCTCCGTGGTGCTCTGCTCCTCCGTGGTGCTCGGCTTCATGCTGTTCGGCTTCGCGCCGATCATCTTGACGCTGATCGGCTCCGCGTTCGCGACCCTGAGTGCGAGCGCTGGACCGAGCGCTGGTTTGTTCGTTATGATGATCGTGAGTCCGTTCGTTATGATGATCGTGAGTCCGTTCGTTATGATGATCGTGAGTCGGTTCGTTATGATGATCGTGAGTCCGTTCGTTATGATGATCGTGAGTCCGTTCGTTATGATGATCGTGAGTCCGTTCGTTATGATGATCGTGAGTCCGTTCGTTATGATGATCGTGAGTCCGTTCGTTGCGGTCGTTGATACAATGGTAAGGAGAGTGGCCGGAGATCTTGCCGGCGGAGTTCCCGTACGCGGAGTGCCTGTTGTCATGGGCGTCGCACAGCGTATTATTTCCCGTAATCTTGTTCATTGGATTTCTTGGAGTCTTGACAGGTTCCGCAAGACCCAAAGGGAGCGGCGGAAGCGGTATCTGGGAGTCCGTAGTTGAAATACTGAATGACGAACCCGACTGCCGCCATTCACTCTCCCAACGGCATACCACAGCCCGTGGTTTGAACACCCTTTTCCACATCAGTAAAAAATTATGCCAGCCAACTCTTGGCAAAATCTAAGCCCAACAGGCACAACCCGATCCCCAAATACAACACAAACAATAACCGTCGTACAGTCAACCGACGACCCAACGCCTTGGCTAACTGACGCTCCGCATCCGCCACGTTCCCCACTGCGCCGTCCGTCATACTCAAAACTGCGACACACACACATTAAGTAATGGTGTGATAAGCAATGGTGTGTATACACAGTGTACAGGTGGTTTGCAGCGTACCCCCCGATGCAGCGTACTGTTGGCAGTCATAGACTGTTGTTGGTCCACCGTGTTCACAAAGAAGGTCATCAAGTCCGAGATCTTTTCGATCTTGCGCGAAATATCTCTACGGAACACCTCCTGGTTACGACCCCCAGATACGACCCCCAGATACGATCCCCAGATACGATCCCTAGTCCCAAGCCCCCGTGCTCTTACACTACCACGTCTTCGTCCATTTCCTGTTGCTGCTGCAAGACTCGCAGTCGCTGCACTTGCGGATTCGCCTGTGCGATGATCTCCAGCTCGTCCGGGTTCGACAGCAACGCCGTGTCCGTCACATCCAACCCCCGTTCCGTTCGCTCGTCTAGCCCCCTCTCGTCCAGTCTGCCGACGGTGCCGGATCTACCGGGACGATCCTCCGCCGTAGTTTGGTCACCTGCCGTAGTTGCATCCGTCGTCGTGACGCCACTCCGCTGCTTGCCCGCGGTCCGGTCCAGGGCAGTCCGGTCTAGGGCAGTCCGGTCTAGGGCAGTCCGGCCTCCTGTGGTTCCCGTCGTGCTGTGAACCACGTTGCGGACTAGGGAAGTGGGTTGTGCGTCGTTGAGCACCTCCGATATAACTTGGTTGTAGAGTGCAGGTGTGTAGACATAGGCTTCGGCGCGTTGGTTGAGGCGCTGTGTGCTCTCGGCATACCGAAGGGCACAGTCGGTGTCGCTGGGTAGTTCGGATGTACGCCACGCGTCTAATACATCATGACGTGCGAGTTCGATGGCGAGTGTTTGGAGTTCATAAACCTTCAGTGCTCGGCGTAATTCGTGCACAAAGGCCACGACGGCCGCTCGCATACCCGTCCGATGACGAACTAAATCCGGCGGCTGGGCCGGCGTGGATTCGAACCACCCCCGCCACCCGCCGCGCCGCTCACTCGTGCACCGTTGCTCCACTAACCTGTCAATGACTCGCCCGTCTTCCACCGACTCCTCCACCGCCTCTAGTAACACCTTCAACTCCGCCAAAGACACACCATGTGCACACTTACCAGTCCCACACACACCATGTGCACACGTACCAGTCCCACACACACCAGATGCACTCAAACGCACGGGCGCCCACACACATGCTGCCCCACACACTGCACTGCCCAAACCATGATACCAGTAGTACAATGATGCGTCAGGCCCACGTAAAACAGCCGGCGTCAACCGATCCAACTGCTTCACTGCCTTGCACAACTGACGGATCGACTCCGCGTATGGCACCAACGCAGGCGCCCTTCGACCTGACCCCGGAGCCACTCGTGCTGGAGTCACATCCGGGGGTACGTCCAACCGGACGGCCTTGCTGCTCGGGTTCGAGTTGCTCCGGTTCAAGTCGCTCGTGTTCGAGCTGCTCGTATTATGTCCCGGGTTCGATCCCAGGCTCCGTCCGGCCAGCCGATTCGTCTCTTTCTCCGAGTTCGTCTCTTTCTCCCAGTCCGTCTTCCGCTGTTTTAATCCGTTCGCCGATTCCGTCGTCAAGGAGTTCGCACGGAGGGTTGCACCCGACGCGGCACGGTTTTGGCAATCCGCCCGCTGCGATTCTATATATTTCCGGAAGTCATGGGTTCGATCTGTCATAATTTTAAAAACGATGCCCGAAGTCCTCCTCTATATCGCGGCCAGCAGGGCTGCTCAGCTCGTCTCCAACTCACTCGACCCTCCGGCCGTTAACACCTCCGAGCAACGACCCCGAGGACAACTTATTGGGGCACCATCAAGATGGTCTGCTTTTGCATCGGTGCAGCGATCGCGTCCCCCTGATATCACGCGCCCAGATTACAACCAGGCCTCTGACAACAACACCTCTCATGACGGGCTCAATTCATGAGGTACCCTGGTACCTCATATACCCTGGTGCGGGTGTCGGCTAAACCGGGTGGTGGTTAAACCGGATCGATTAAGCCGGGTCGGGGCACCCCGTCTTGAGTGCCCTCTCGTAAAAGTCCTGGCAGAAACACTCCGCCAGGTGTGGTCTCCGCCTCGGGTCTCAACTGGTGGTCAAGCCGCCTCCTTGACGACGTGGCTTGCCGCCACCTGCTTCCTTATCAGCCAAATCCTGTAAACCGATGGACCTTGCGTAGGCGTAGGCCGTTTCCCGCACGCTCTGGGCGATTTTCCCAATATTGGAGTCGCCTCCGTTATATAGGATGCAATTATCAAAGACCAAGTTCAAGTCCCGCAAGAAATCCTACAAGACCAACTCTCTGAAAGTAGTACCCTAGGGGGGGGAGGGCCCCTAGGGGGGAGGGCCCCTAGGGGGGGAGTGCCCACGAGCCGGGAAGACCATGGTTGAGAGCCGGGATGACCAAGGGTTGGGGGGCCGTGCGCTTACGTGGATGGTTAGGTACTGGACTCCGACTTCAAGGTTGGTGAGTATGGTCCCGAAGTCCATAGGTTCCTTGACGACCTCGTGGTAGTCTGGGATGTTCCAGCGGTCGGTGTCGACGGGTTCGCGGAAGAAATGTGCGTTCTCAACTTCGTGGCAGAGATGGCGCATCACACTACAGAAGAGTCGGCCTTGGCGCTTCGGGGCAACGCGGGGAGGGGACGTGCTGGTTACTCTGTGGCCAGCCGGTGCCATTGGCTGCGCTGGTTGTCTCCTTCGAGGCTCTTGGCCGCCGCGCTGCCCATACCGTCCCAGACGGCGAGCTCAGGAAAGATCGACTCGAACTCCTGCACTTTGAACTGCGGTGTGTGCGACCACGTCTTGAGCGGACTCATGAACTGCAAACAACACAAGTCGCGATCCTCGGCCACCGGCACCGGCTGCTGCTTCACCGCACGCCGTTTCGGACTCGCTCGCACCGGTTCCGGCTCCTGCTCCTCCGAGTGTTTCCGTTTTCCGCGCTGCGGCCGCGCCCGCTTCTTCTCCACTGACGCCGTCGCCGGTGAAGTCGCAGACGCGGAGGCCGAGGCGGCGGCCGCGTCCTCGCTGTCACTTGCCACTGCCGCCTTGGTTGTGTTGGCTGCCTTGGTCGCCACAGCGTGAGTCTCACGGTGAGTCGCACGCTCGTGCGTCGCACGTTCGTGAGTCGCACGCTCGTGCGTCGCACGCTCATGAGTCGCACGTTCGTGAGTCGCACGTTCGTGAGTCGCAGCTTGCGGCTTCGGTTGCGTCTTGCGACACTGCTCGAGGTAGGTGGCAAGTCGTTTATGCCCCATTTTTTTTGCCACGGTGCTTGCGTAGTACTTGGACTTGTTGCGGAAGCCGCAGTCCGCTCCGAACTCAACCATAAGCTTGCAAGTTGCTTCCCGGTTGTCACGGGCGGCGTAAAAGAGGGCCGTGTCTCCGTTGAGGTCGATGTGGTTTACCGGCACGCGCCGGTCGGTGACGAGGTACCGGATGATCTCGTTGTGTCCCTCGCGACAGGCGTAGAATAAGGCGGTCTGACTCGTGCTGTCGAGGTAGCCGGGGTCGAAGAGTGGTAGCGCGCCGGGTTTGGCCTTTTCGCTCCTCGTCTCGGCCTTGGTCTCGGCCTTGGGTTCAGCCTTAGCGGCGCCGTGGTCGTGGTCGGAATCGTCGGCGGTGGTCTCGTCGGCAGCCTTCAGCTTGTCGACCAGTGCCTGGATTTTGGGGTCTTGGGCACCCGCCTGTTCGAGCAGACTGGGCTCCACGTGGGTTCCGGTAGCCATGAGCTTCAGCAGGTTCAGATGGCCTTCACGGGCGGCATAAAAGATGGGCGTCTGGCCGTAGACATCGAGGTGCTCAGTTGGGTAGTTCGCGACGTGAGTCATAATGTACAGCCACAACGTCACGGCCTCCTGCTCACTTGCCCGACTCGCAGCGTAAAACGGCAAAATTCGCCCCTCCTCACACGGCGTCTTCCAAGAGCCGTCCTGGCAGGCCGTCTTGACCGCCGTAAACGCCTCGGAAAATGGTATATGCTGCACTCGCGCCGGAAACACATCTAGCGGACCTGTCGTATCCATTACCCATAATTTTACCTGCTAGCAGCACTGGGCGACAGACTGACACACAAAGGTGACTCAGCAAAAAAATATAATCAACTCCAAGCCTATAAATAAGATTGAGAACCCGTTTGACAAACCTCGAACCAACCCCACCGGCAACATCCCAAACACCAGTGCTATGCCGCCCATACCCACCCAGTACCATCGCACACTCCGGCGATCCACTGCCCTGCTGTGCGTCGCACGGGGTACATGAACCGCGCGGTTGTGCGTCGCACCGTTGTGAGTCGCATGGTCGTGAGTCGCACGATCACGAACTTTTTGTCGCCAACATAATAAGCAGCCTGTGCCAGCGAGCATGTAAAAGGGACTCAGGACCACGAACAAGCCGGGCGCGGAGGCGACGAGCGTGACAGGGATGAGAAAGCAGGTGATGCGTACGAAAGGCGGTGAGCGGCCGTAGAGCCAGGCCGTGACGGGTGCGACCAGGACGGCGAGGAGATAGAGGAGCGGGTTCTGAGGCTGCAGAGAGGGCATAGCGGGGGTGATGAGGGCGCCTACAAGCCCAGCCATGGCGACCTGGCCGTCAGAGGCGATCGCCGACGACGGCTTCGTCGATGATGGTTTTTCTCCGTCAGCCGGCGACGGCATGGCCTCGTGCGGCTCAGCCTCGTGCTTGGTGAGGGTGGCGGCCGTGCGCTGTCTGGACACGGACATGTCTTTCCATTCGTCCGCGGGCGTGGTCGTCCCCTCCGCCGGCGTGGTCGATCCTGCCTCCTTCCTGGTTCCTACCGCCGTGGTCCCCTCCCCTTCCCGTTCCTCCTTCGCTTCCCCCTCCCCCTCCCCCTCCCGACCGCGCGCCTGGTCTTGTTTGCGCAGACGGAAGAGCATGAGAGCGGTGGTGAGTTTGGCTGCGAGAAGTGCGGTATGTCCGAGGAGAGGTTCGACGCCCAGATCGGCGAAGGCGCAGATGAGCGCGGCACCCAGGAGTCGGGCCACGGCGAACGCGCAAGGTAGTGCGTTCGAGGGAGGCGGGAGTAATCCAACAAGAGCGAAGAAACACATTTCGCTGGCAGCTACGAACAATGCGTGCGCCGCAAATGCCAACCATACAAAAGCCCCAGACGCTACGATCTGGGGGGATCCCGACCCCACTGGAGACAGTCCGATTGGAGGCAATCCGACTGGAGCGTCGGCTTGATAGTGTAGTGCCAGTGCAAATGTGGCCAGGAATTGGAGCAACAAACTCGCTCGCAAAAAAACATAACCTGGTGTCCGTCGTCGTAGCATCATCGCACTTATCCAGCAACCTGCGGCCATGCTCCATAACGTCCATGCGTGCCCGCGGTCGGACCCGCCGGTCTCGGGTGAGAGTAGGTCAAAGTCGAGATCGGAGTTGGAATTGGAGTTGGCGTTAGGGCTGAAATGATCGTTAGAGCCAGAGCCAGAGCCGGCGAGCAGCGGGGTATTGAAGCCGGCCGCGAGTGGTTCGGTAAGTAGACGATTGCGAACGAGGGTTGCGAGTGACGTCCGTTCTGGTTGCGAATGACCGCCCATCTTGGACCAAGGGTTCAGTCCTTCATTCGACAGCGACCACGACTCGAACCGGGGACTGGCGGAAAAGGAGTTCGAAGAATAGCCGGCGAAGTGGCTGGGACTCACGAAATGCGCGACCAACGGCTCGGCGCTCGGGCTCGACGCTGTGAAAGCTTCCCATGGCACCATCAGCCACGCCGGTGACAGAAACGCCAGGAACACGGCGTACACGGCCGCCGTTAACGCCGGACTAGTGTTGCTTGCGGCAGGGCCATCGTCATCATCCTCGGTCCCAGGCATTGTCCCAAATGTGTGGTCACGCAACTATGTCGTCACACACATCATAGCGGGTCGGGCAGGTTAGGTCGCGCGATCGGTGGATCGCGATCGACAGGTCAATTTTGAAGGGTTGCGGGTCGGTAGATCGCGTGCCGAAGAAGGGCGATCGGCGTTGATCTCTGGGGGTGGCTAGAGTGGCTGGTCTTGGGGACGTGGAGAGTGGCGGCTGACACACATTTCAGTTTTTGGTTTTTATATAAAAATGTCGTTGCGTCGATGTCTAGTACCCGGGGGAGAAGGGGAGGATCGGTACTCCTCGTCCTACACGTCGTCGAAGTCTTCGTCGGCCAGCAGCATGCCGAGCAACGCGGTACATGTGCGGCAGCGTGAAGACCGTCCTTTCGTGGGCACGAATCCCGGGGCTGCTTCTGCCTACAACCCCGGGACTGCCTACAACCCCGGGGCTGCCTATAACCCTCCAGCGGGTTCCTACAATCCGGGGGGTTCGGCCTACAACCCTGGGGCGTATAATCCTGGGTCTTACAACCCAGGGACTGGGGGCTACACGAGTGCGGTACCACCGTACGCGGGTGGCGATCAGTACACAACGTCCTCCGGAAGTAGTTCGAGTTACTCTTCGTCTGAGGCGCAGTTGGACACGGCGAACATTTTGGAGGAGTACGAGCAGAAGGCGTTGGACAAGGTGAGTGCGCCGCCGAACGCGAGCTTGTTGTATGAGCCGAAGCGTCCGTTTACGCCGTTTGTGAGTGTGGGCCCGATTATTGGGATGGTATCTGAGACGATTGCGCGAGTGTTGATCGAGACGTCAGCGGACGTGGAGGTAAAGTGTTTCCTGACAGACGCACATGGCGTCCAGCATGGGGTGAGCCAGGTGTGCGAGAAGAACACACCTGCGGTCTTCGTCTTCGAGGAACTGCGAGCCGGCACGAAGTACCGCGTGTCCTTCAACATACCCGTGCCCGGGGTGGTGAGTTCCGCCCTTACCACACTGCCGCCTAACTGGGGCAGTGCTACCGCTCCTGCTCGGATCGCTGCGGTGTCCAACCATGACCTACGGGCCATCGCTGGCACGGCTGCGGGCAGCGGCAAAGATGTGTGGCGCACGCTTTACAAGGACCACAAGGCGGGCACGGCCAAGGCGGGGAAAGGAGGTTGTTGCACACGTCCCCGGGGGACCGTTGAAGACGGCGTCGGTTCCACCCAGGGCTCCGTTTCTGGCTCGGCTTACAACGCGATGGGCGCGGGTTCGAGTCGCGGCAATGACGGTTACGGCGCCGCGAATTCTACTACTCTAGGCGATTCAGTCGCCGGCAAGTTCGATTATCTACTGTTGCTGGGCAACCTTGTGTACGTAGACAGCTCGGACTACGTGGAGACCAAGGAGGGGCGTCTGCCGACGGAGGAGAATGATGCCGCGTTTTTGGACGGGCTTGAGTTGGTGGAGGATCTGAGTCCTTCTCAGTTCGGAGACGTCGAGGACAAGGTGCTGGAGATGTTCCGGAATGTTTATCGCGATACACTTACTCATCCCACACTGCGTCACGTCTTAGCCAATGTGCCCTGTCTTTCGCTCCCAGGTGACATGGAACTTGGTTTGTGCATGGACGACGATGCGGACAAGCCGCGCAATTTCGTGCACGCGTGTGCATACAAAGTTTATAACGAATATTTCCGCGCATTGTTTGAAGAGGTCGGAGACGGGCAAGGTGGCGAAATCATGATCGGACAGGCGTATCATTTCCATGCATTCGGGGATGTTGGATTCATGCTTCTTGATTGCAAGGCACAACCCCTCTTCCACAGGTCTAGCAAGCATGTGCATGAAACACCATTCCTTGGTTACCGCCAATGGGCTGACATAGACTATGCACTCTCCGAAAGCGGCTACCTATCCTTATGTCGCACTATTGTCGTCGCTAGTGTCACACCCATCGTACTGGCACCGGAAAGCGTCTGGCTGACCGGATCCGTCGAACGCCAGATGGAACTCCTTGCCACATGGGCATGCGCAGATGGCGTGGATGAAGCCAGTCTCCTACTCAGCAAACTCAACGACTGGAAACACAGAAAAGATTCCCGTGAGGTCGTGCTCATGTGCGGCAACCCTGTCAACGGAGGAGTCACCATCATCACTGACTCTCGATATGCAGGCAACCGTGGCACCCTTAAACAAATCACAGCCGGTCCTATCGCTGTCAAACAACACAAGTATGCCACCCACCACGCGTGTACACACACTGTGTGCGCACACGCCGTGGCTGCGTGTTCTTTCTCGCACGTATATTCTTTCTTTCTCTTTAGGGGAGTAAGCAAACTGCAGGGCTCACTGACCAATAACGCCGTGGGTGTGTACCACAAGTTCCACCACAGCCAGTTGTGCAACAAGAACTCGTATGGTACGCTGCAACTGGTCATCGACAAGGATCTGGGCACTCAGGTGACTGCTCGTGTGGTGGCCGCATAGTTGGGGCGGCGGCGATTTTTTTTGTGTGAAATGAGCGAGGCTGTGTACATCTGCCGACCCCGGTTCTCGGTGAGTGGCCGTGGGTTCTTTTTGGCTCAAGGAAAAGACCTGTATTATCAACAGTTGAAACATATATCTCAAACCAAAGGAGAGAGCAGCGGAGAGTTGGAAGTGTGGAGTGCCGCAAACGACTTATCGGCGGCGAGAAGTGAATGTCTCCATAAATTCTCCAGTGATGTACTGGCTATCGCCGTCTCGCCCATAGTACCGGAGTGGGGACTTGCGCACGTGCCTGCTGAGCATCGCGAAGAAACCGCCAAGCTACAGCTCGTCGTTGCCATTTCTGAGTCGCAGATTGCGGTCATCATTACGGACATGAAGTGCGAGTTTCATAAACTGCTTAAAGATGAGTCGATAAACTTAACGAGCTCGGAATCGAGTGGACCCGCGTTCGAAACCAAGACACGGTTCGTCGACTTGTGCAGTAACGCCGCGCACCATTTTTGTTTGTGGTACCAGAGCCCAACGGCGAGCCAGGCGGTTGCGTCCAGTGCGGATTTGAAGCAGAATGCGTTGCAGATGTTGGTAGTGGATGCGCAGTCCCTTCTGTCGCCCCAGTTCCGCGAGTTACTCGACAGCCAGGCCTCGACTTGCACGTTGGATGACGGCTACTTCCCGGTTCAGACGTCGATGAACTGCGACAGCCTGGCAGTCCTCTCCATGCGGCACAAGCCGACGCTGCGGCAGCCGGGGAAGCGCAAGCGCTCGGAGAAGGTGTATGAGCGCAAAGTGCACCTCTTCCGACTGAGCGGCTTCGCCGGGTCAAGCACAACCGGGGCCGCGACCACAATCACAACGGGGACCAAGACGGCCACGTCGCTAACGGTGGTGGAGTTAACAGACCCGAGTCTGGAGCGGGAGGTGGAGGCGGTGGCGGTGGATGCGACGGGTGCACGAGTGTGTGTGTGTGATTCGTGGGGTGCATTGCACTGGTGGGAGGTGAGTGGTGCGCGCGGTGCAGTTGTCGGATGCGCGAAGAGTGCACCGCTGTTCGTTGTGGTGCAGAAGACCCGTTCACATTGGCACAATGCGCCGGTATGTGCGTTGGCGTGGAATTACACGGGTGGGGAGACACTGGCTGGTGGCGAACAGTCACGTCTGGTTGCCTGGGACTTGACGGCGGCTGCGGCCGCGCAACGGCGTAGTTGGCTGCTACCCGACGGACCTTTGCTGCATCTCACTACTGCCCCTTCCGCACTCCTCGCTACGCCTTTCGACCATGACCGTCTTCGCAACCGGGTTCTCGCCACCACTGCGACGAACAAAATTTACTTGGTCGACACCGCCACTGCCGCCGCCCGCCTCGTCCGTGCCGGTCCACCTATCCCGGTCCTCTACCCACAACGCTTTAGTCTCGCACGTTGGCAACAAAGTGTTGGCGACACCAGTGTCCACACACTCCTCCGCAATCAGAACTGTGAAACGCTCCAACTTGATGTGGTACAGGGCGCCAAGAAACAGAGACTTCGCCCGCAACTCTGCCTCAGCCATCGCTGCTCTACTCGCTGCACCGGACATGACGCTTCCATACGCCTCCTTCGAGTCGACGACGATGCCACCGCTTGTGGTGATAACACCAGCTATATCACCACTAGTCCGGTTGTGACGTGTCTGGACGTGCGTCCGGCGCACACCTGGAGTCGGTTCAACACGGCTGCGGGCACGTTGGTACAAGGTTACCCAAACATGTTCCGTGTCACGGCAGCGGCTGCGCTCTCCTCGCTTAACATGATCGTACTCGCCGGCTGCCTCGGTGCAGAACGCAAAGTCTGCTCCCTCCAGGTCGTGGGCGTCCTCCCCGGCGAAGGCAAACGCACGGTCGCCAACACGACTCTAGTCGCCGAAATCGCCGTCTTCTCGCCCGCCCTCACCATGCGCACTCTCCCGGACCAAGAAGATGCCGTCCAAGTCGCCTTCGAGAATGGAGACGTGTGTACCTATAAAGTAGAACCCATCGAAACGGAACTGGTAAGTCCTCGACACCTGTGCACGCACAGACCTACATGCACAAGTGGCGTAACTAATCGTTTCATACACACACAGGCGTGCGTTACACACACAGGCGTGCGTTACACACACAGGCGTGCGTTACACACACGGGCGACAAATGCTTCGGTTGCAGAGTTTAGTTTTGAAGGAGAAAAGGAACGTGGGGCAGCAGCGGATGACTCTGAAGGAATGGCGTACTCAATTCGCCGTTCAATTCATGGCATAGCCGAGACTCAGTTTGTGGCATTTCTCGTTAGAATCTTTTTGGTGGGCCGGAGCGGCCGGTAAACGTGTTTGCTAGGCGCTGGGCGCCATTGCGGGGTCCTTGCCGCCAGTTGTGATTGAGAGCGGGGGGTGGTTGGGTTGGGAGGGACGGGTAGTCCGAATTCAGTACTTCGGCGCGTTGGGCGGTAGTGAAGACGAGG
Source organism: Gregarina niphandrodes (assembly GCF_000223845.1). Classification (NCBI taxonomy): domain Eukaryota; phylum Apicomplexa; class Conoidasida; order Eugregarinorida; family Gregarinidae; genus Gregarina; species Gregarina niphandrodes. The sequence continues at coordinate 17,051 of NW_011645808.1, read as the reverse complement.
CGGGTTCGACAAGCGGGACAGACCTCGATGTCAAAGTCCACGGAGAGGCCGCAGCGAGGACAGTCTTGCTCGGCGGCATATGTGTGCCTGTTGGGCCAATCGGGTCTGGACGTGGCGGGGACGCCGGTTCGAGTCCCGGCGACGCCCCCTCCTCGGGGTTGGGCAGCGGCCGTTCGAGACGGGCCCATGCTGATGCCTGTGCGTCGCGGCGGAGGCGGCGACGGCGAGGCGAGCCCGGGCGGCGGACCTTCGGGAAGCGAGGGGTAGTCCTCTTCCGTCGCCGAGGGGCGGAACGTGGTGTGGGTCCAGGTGTTGTACCCCACCAGGCCGCCGGTCGCAGAACCCAACGGCGGTCCGTCCAATCGTGGCGGCGGTCCCCGCGCGATGGGCTCGGGCGAGGTCGCCGGTTCGAGCCCCGCACGCGACCCAGTGGGACTCGACAACACCTTGTCCGGTACGCCCACAACTAATTCCGGGATCCAACCGATCGCATGCGGAACAAGTTGCTCGCTCACGCGGCAGTACTCTTTCAATAGCCACACAGACTGAACCGGCACCTTCCGCAACGTCTGCTCCACAATACCGCCCCACTTCTGAGAAAGCCGCGCCTGTAGCGTCCAAAAATCGCGCATACTCCGCGGCCCGGTACGCGTGTGCGGTCGTGCGTTCGAAACCGGCTGACCGCCCGGCCGAGCATTCCCTCCCGCCACCGACGAGTCCGCCAGCGGTTCCTGGTTGCGGAGCGCCGCGTAACGCGGCCGTAGCGCCATGAACGCCTCCAGATCGGGGCCGGCGACAAGGTCGGTGAGATCCTGTGCAATTTTCGAGCAATTTTCTAACTCCAACTTGGTCCTGGTAGCGGACATGGCGGTGGCGAGTTTGAGTGGGAGGGCGCGGAACTCCGGGCCGCCGGGGCTCGAACCAGCGGCCTCGAGCTCGGAAGCTGCGCCCCCGACTCCTGCACCACTGGCGCAGCGTGACGAGACGGCGTTGTGGCCACAGCGAGTCAGAAACTCCTTAATCGCCCAGAGTGCGGCGGTGACGAATGGCAGGTTACTGGAGACTGGCAACGTCTTACAGGTTCGCAGAATCGCACGCTCGCGGTAGCCATTGGCGTCCCGGGGTGCAGCGTCCGGCTCCTCCTCTTCCTGCTCTTCCTCTTCCTGTTCGGCGAGTGGCTGCACGGCGGGCCGATTTTCCTTGAAAGTTAGCTTCTTCTTGGCGTCAGCGGCGTGTTTCGCAACGTCGACAAGGGCGTCCACAAGGGCAAGTCGCTGCGAGCTATACTGGTCGGGTATATGGATGATGAAATAGACGACCATTTCGCAAGGAATGGAGTGGTTGGTTACGAATTGCTTGCCATTCTTTGTGTCCAATATTTTGATCCAATATTTATCTCGATTTTCGCCGAGTTTTTGGTCTGCCCAAATGTTCTCTCGAACTTGATTTTGAACCTCACCAAGGCTGGTTGTAATATCAGCAATGGCATGTGCACTCTGCCAAGCGGCCGAGAACTGCCAGTAGCCAGTCCATACCAAGTGTGCAAGCTCGCTGAGTAGCTGATTCGCCGTGCCTCCCGTGCCCTGTAGGTAAGCCAGCGAAGTTGTGCGGAACTCATCCGCTAGAGGTCGACCACAAAGCGCATTAAGTCCCGTGTTGAACAAGTCGTCGTAGACTGCCACTCTCGTCCTCTCGCTGGTCTGACTTGTTTCACGCTGTCCACCATCCCGTTGTCCCGCCTCCCGCAATCTATTAAGTATCAAGTCCGAAGTGGCGATCATCGGAACTGGCCATAGACGCGTTGCCATGCCCCAGTCCATCAGAGGACTGTGGTTTAGGCCCGTCGCCGCCACTGCCGGCTCCGGTACCTCCTCACGCAACTGGTCCAACGACATCACCGCCTTGCTCCGGCTGTGCCGGGCGTGCGCAACAGCCTGGTGTCGAACAAGCGACAAATGATCCCCAAAAACCGTTAACGACTCCTCCGTGCACTCTGGACACACATAGTGTTGATCCAAATAATGCTTCTGCAATGCCTCGAACGAAGCAAAAACCGAATCCGTCTTTCCCTGCCGTTGACAAAACTGGCAGTCCACGTGGTCATTTGACTTCGTCCAGTGGCTGAAACAACACTGTGGGGGGAGGGGGGAACTCTTACTTGAAGAAGGCTTCTTCGTCGAAGCACCAGAGGCCGCAAGCGGGACAGCGAACGTGTGGGATCCCTTGTTCGTCTCCGTATTTGCGATGTCTATTAAGGTCAGCGGGATCGTAAAGCCTATGTTGGAATGGCCAGGCTTCATTTTTCTTTGCTTGAAAGCAGGTCTCACAGATCTTCTTTTTGTGTTTGCTGTAGAGATGTGAGCGCCAGGCGCCTTCCGTGCGTAGGAGAAGTCTATTGCATCCGGGGACCCAGCAGCGCCATTCAGTTGCTTCCTTGACGGCTTGGAGGACAAGTGAATCGCAGCAGAAGGCGTGTGCTTCGGAGACTCGTGGGAGCGCCTCGCCGCTGCCGAGTTCCATGCACGAGAGTAGTGTGCGGGAAAGGAAGACCTGCGCAAGTGTTTCCTGACAGTGTCTGCACTTGGGTTCCGTGGTGTGTCCCTTCTTCTTGTCCGCTGCGTCGTGCAGTCGTGCCAACTTGAGCTGACATACCCAACACCACGTCCCGGTATGTGTACACTGCGTTACAGCCGTGCAACCCATGTGGTCATGAAAACAAAATTGACACTCCTTCGACACTCCGCCCTCCGCCGGGATCAACGCACGCACCTCTGACTCAAATGACTGCGGCGGGGCAACCGGCACACGACCACCACCACCTCGACCGCGTCCGTGGTCGCGATGCTGCTGGTCACCACCGTGGTCGTGACTCCCGTCGCGACCACCTGCGTCCTGCCGACCTCCTACGTCTTCACCCCGCTCTGAGCCACGTTCCTGGCGACCCGGGTTGCCTCGCTGGTGGTCATGGTCGCGGCGAGCCTGCCGGCGACGCGGAGCGACTCTAGTCAAGTCCACAGCCCGGGTCTGCATTCTAATCCAATTTATATATGCCGCGGCGCACGGAGGAAGAGAAGCCGCGACAGCCATGCAGCGTCTGTAACACCCCCGACCCACGTTACCGCTTCAAGTGTTGTCAGCGCCCCTTCTGCAGCGCGCTCTGTGGCAAAGAACACACTTATTGCGCAGATCGCACGACCGACTCTCCGGAGACACTTCATCGAAAACCGAGCAACCAAGTGGAGCAGCTGGAAAACGTACAAGCAGGCACAGACCCACAAGCCGGTGCACAAGCCGGCGCGCAAGCCGGTCCACAAGCCGGTGCACAAGCCGGTCCACAAGCGGGTGCACAAGCCGGTGCACAAGCCGGTGCGAACGAAAGAACTGTATGTGTGAATGGCCAAGGTGATTCTGCGAATGACTGTGCGGTGACGGCCGTGCCAACGCGGACGTCTGCTGCAATGTTGGAGGCGATGCGTGAGTTGAGCACACGGCAGACGGTGCGCGGGTTATTGGAGGTGGATGAAGAGCTAAAATTGATCATTCGCTCAGTCGTGACGGCGCCCAACCCAGCAGCGAAGCTGCAAGCGGCTTTGCTCGGAAGCCCCAAGTTTTCGGAGTTTGCCGCCGTCCTGGTGGAGGAATGTCAACGCTTAGACTTTTTCAAAAATGGGGATTGGCGCCTATGAGGTTAGCGACACTAGCATCATCTTTGTCTGCACACACCCACACGTTCTTTACCGTACACGTTCTTTACCGTACCGTACACGTCCTATGTTGTGCCTGCCTATGTTGTGCGTGCCTATGTTGTGATAGACTTACATTGGTATGTAGATAGACTTGTAGATTTTGGGTGAGATAGGTCGCGGTCAGTTCGGGACGGTGGTTAAGGTTCGTAACAAGTCGACAGGAGCTGTATGTGTATGGAAAGAGTTGAATTATCGTTGTATGGGACAGAGTGAGCGTCGTCAATTACAATGTGAGATTGAATTACTGGAAGAGTTAGATCATGATTACATTGTCCGTTATATTGGTCGTCTACAGAGTGAAAGCAAGATATATATATTAATGGAATACTGTGATGGTGGTGATTTGGCGACTTATTTAGATCATACAGTTCGAAAAAAGAGTTACCTGACAGAAGAAGTTATCTTGACATGGTTCTGTCAATTAGTAAGTGCTCTCGATTATTGTCACCACAGAGCAAATGGTGGTCGAGTATTTCATCGTGATGTAAAGCCACAAAACATTCTGATGACAAATGAATATCAAACCGTCAAACTTGGAGATTTTGGACTAGCCAAAACACTCAACTCACCACAAGCACTCGCACACACACACGTTGGCACTCCTTATTACATGGCACCTGAAGTACTTACAAAAAATACCTACGATAGCAAATGCGATATCTGGAGCCTAGGATGTGTCCTCTATGAAATGCTTACCGGAGCCTCACCCTTTCATGAAGCCGTCAATATGAACAACCTTAAAAATCTAGTCGTACACCCTTCACATATCAAACCATTACCACGCTTCTATAACAAAGAACTATTCAGCCTTATCAAATGGATGCTCACCACTGACCCACAATTAAGACCTGGTACCACAGAACTTAAAACCACTCTAGCCTACAAAATGGGATGCCTCCTCCTCAAAATTCAACAACAAAAATCACAAATCAACGTGAGCCTTACACACACCCCTACACACATCTAAACGTGTGGCCACACACACACACACAAATATGTCAACATGAATATGTCAACATGAATATGTTAAATATTCATGTTAAATGGTCATGTTAAATGTTCATGTTATTGTAGGAGTACAAAATCTTATTACGGCAATCGCAGGCAGCGCTATTTCTTGAACGGCAGAAAGAGAACTGTCGAGCACCTGACCGGTAAGGAAGGAGCACCACTAACACACCGTACGGACGCACCGTACGGACGCACCGTACGGACGCACCGATCACTAACCACGGACACAATCTGATTAGGCCGAAGCGACCGACCACGACGCCTAGTGCAGCGGGCTTGATCCCTGCACCGGTAGACGGTTCCCGAAGAGCGAATACGAGGCCAGTGAGTAGTCGGTCTGCGACCAGCATGGACCAAATTGGTTGGAAAAAGTTAGGCCCGTCTAATTGGAAATTGCGAGGCGACGACGACCAACATGGAAATGGAGGAAGCCGTCTCCAATCGGCTGGCGAGGCTCTACAGCAAGCTCGGAGCTTGGAGAACTTCGGACGCCCTTCCCGATGTTTAACCAATCAGCCAACAAATTGGGAGACGGACTGACGCCGGGACGGGACTGACGCCGGGACGGGGCTGAATGGAACGGAGAGGGAGACCTCGGAAGAGGGAGACACCGATCAGAGACCGTGGAGGAACGAGTCAGAGAGGATGGAGTCAACTACCGGGTCAGACGTCCACTGCCCCGGGCGACCTGGGCCACGTCGGTCGATTGGTCGGCGCTGGAGGTCACAGGGCTCCGTACGGATAAGCGGATGAAGTCCACGGGCTCAGTCGCCTTGATTGTCTTCCTAAATGCCGCCATGGGCCGTTCAAAGGAGAAATCGCTTTGGTAGGCTGAAGAGAATTCGGTGGATCGGAACCCCCTGGGGGGAATCGACCTTCGGGGGGGGGGCGAAGTGGGCCGTGGGCGTGAGAGAATTCTGCGCGGAACTTACAGGGGAGAAAAAGGTGGACTACGTCTTCCATGGCCTTACCCACCTCGGAGGACAACGCGGCGACTATTTCGGGCGGCACGAGCGCTTCGAGTGCTTGCTTTGGTTTCAAAGCGACCGGTTTGGAAAAAAGGAATTTACTCTTGCCGGTGCTGGCCGGTGCGGGCGTCGAGGTCGAGGACTCTGGGTCATAGAGCAGCGACTCCACCAAGTCAAAGTACACTTTTCGGTCCCACAAGTCTTGCGTCGAGGCTTGCGCCATGTTGGCAGCCAGTGCCGCAGCCAGCACGGCTACTTTCCGCATTGAATTTCGGCAATTTGAGCACAGCACACGCGTGTGCGCCGTCAAATAACAGACAATCCTGAGCCTGAAAAGGCCTGACAACCACTCAGGATATATTCGTTCCGAAAGACCACTATTCGGGACAATTTGTGCAGTTCTAGACAGTTCTAGCTAGCTATTGATAGACAACGGGTTTTGAGGTTTCTGTGATCTTGACTTGGAGGAGCGTGGTGAGTGCGGTGGCGCAGTCGCCCTTGGAGCAGTTGCTGGTGAGTTTGATGAGCCCGTTTTTGTCAGCCTTGACGTTGGTTGCGGTCCCGAAGTAGGCTTCACCTTGTTTCAGGGCTTTGCCTGCGACGACAGTAACTCCGTTGGCCTGGAGGTCATACCGGTAGGCAGCGTCGCCGTCGGGAGCGCAGGGGTGGCCGACCTGGGCGACGACGGTATAGGGAACGTTTGGCTTGAGGCTGATGGTCCATGCGTTGGGGTCACAGTCGGCGCTGTCACAGAGTGCAGAGCCGGCCGCCGGCGGGAACGAGACGCCGCCACTCAAGCCACCCGCGGCGACGGAACAGACGGCCGCAGTAGCCGCCCGGTCCCACCCGAAGGAAGGGAATCGCT
>NW_011645808.1:5872-10207 GCF_000223845.1 Gregarina niphandrodes | reverse complement strand
CCACCGCGAGTGTGCCGTCGGCGACGGCACCCACGGCGGCCGTCGGGTTTGCGTCGAAGACAACGATCCGTGAAGAGGTGCTCGCATCCATGGTCGGCTCAGTGGCCTGAGATCGGTTGGCCGTGGCGGAGCGTGGTTGTACGACGAAGCTGAGGTCTGCTGCGCCGTGGAGTCCGCTGATGATCCCGTTCTTTTCTGCACCCGAGTAGTGGGGTGCCCCGGGCACAAACATGAGGGTGACGGCGCAGACTTCGGCGCCGTCCATGGCGCAGACACCACTGTGCACGGCTGCGAGACATATGGCGGAATCTGCGGAGTAGACGCCTACCCCAAAGACGCGGCCAGCGGCGGTGGTGGGGTCGCAGGTTCCGGGACAATCGACGTCCGCGAGCAGGTTGGGACGTAGTGGATGCAGATCCGGTAGTTCGAGCGCAGTTGCAAGACAGGTATCCACGGCAAAGGCGTCAACTTCTACAGCCAGTGCACCCGTTGGGTTAGCGAGGTCAGCTTCCCCTTGGTCGCAGACGGAACCGTACACCTCCAGACTTCCGCCGGTGCTAGCGGTGGCGGCATACATTCCACTGACTTCGATGCGGACGTATTGCGTTGTGACGGGAGCCAGAGTGTACTTGAGGAGCGCGAGATCAGCGCTGTAGACCAGGTCGAACTTTTGCGGCTCCACGGCGTGGCTGCCACCGGGTTCGAAGAATACTGTCAGTTCGGACGGCCACTGTAGCGGGTCGTCGAGTGGCTTGAAGACGATGCTGGAGAGGCGAACGCGTTCGCGGAAGTTGATTTCCAGCCACTCTCCGACTGCGCGGCCCTGGGCAGTTTTCCAGGTCGTGAGTCGATCGTCGCGGTGAAGACGGTTGAGTGCGTATTCACAGCTATACACATCGGAAGCGGTCGAGCTGGCGGCGCAGGAGAGGAAGGGCGAGGTGGGGTCAGAAGGGTCAGAGAGGACACGGACCTCGCCGTCGCAGCCGTCGCAGGTTGCCGGCAGCGCTTGCAAGAAGACCAGGAACGGCGCAGACATCAGCTTGAAACGGTAACCACCAGCTGTGCCCAGTGTGGCGACCTGGATGGTGAAATAGTCCACCGAACTGGCGCGTCGTTCGCGACCTGTGCGCGTTGCATATAACCCGAGTACGTCCAGTCCCTGCGCATCGGAGTAGGGTGTAGCGTACGGTGCAAAGTTCACGTTGCGCCCGCAAGACTCGAGCGGGGGATTATCAACTCCCGAGTTGGGGTGCGCCACGAAGAGTCGCGCGGGCACATTGGTCGCGAACTCGAGCGGTTCACTCGCACTCACCATCGCCTCCTGCACGGAGCGACTCATGCGGAGCAACTTGGCGTTCTCCAATTCAGGCGGCAGATCGCCCACCGTGACCTTCGCGTCCTCCAGAAACGGTGCCACGCCGGGCACGAGCAGTTGCAGATCTGTCGTGCCCGCAGGCAAGTGTGAAAGTTTCAGTACCGGTTGTTGGCGACTGGAGAATAGGAAGTCACGCGGGATGACTTGCTCCGGTATGCGACTAGAGGACCACGACAGCTTCACGACTGAGCTTTCCTCGTCCTGCCACAGCAGGTGTGCACTGTGTAGCATTTCCACACGCAATGGGATCTTTTGGCCGCCGGTGAGCATGAGCGGTGCGCTTTGCGTCTTGCGCAGCCCGCTCACGCCGCTGGGCGGCAAGAGCGGGACCTCGCCGCCGGTCGCGTCGGCGATTGCACTGCCGCCGGTGTCTGGCATTCGGTCGTTGATAAGAAGTCGTTTGTTGACAAAGACGCGACCGCCGCAGGTAGTTTCGAGATAGAGGCGGTATTCGCCAGATTCGGGCGGTTCCAGATAGCCCTCCCAGCGGACAGAGAACGCTTCATAGGAGATACCAGGAGCGGGGGGTCTGGCGGTCCAGGCAAAATCAATTGTAGGATCGAGTCGGACCTGTTTAGCGGCTCCACCTGCGCAAGAAAAAGTGGGAGTAGGGAAGTAAACACCTAGTAGTCCGTCTGGCTCTCCTTCGTCTTCGTACCCGCGGAGTGCACGACAGTTTTTGGGATCGTTAAGAGCCTGGATCGCATCTTCCTCGGCAGCCGCGGCCATTTCATCGAGAGCAGCGTCAAGAGAAGCGATGGAACCAGCAGCCTGTTCGGCGCCACTGAGTGCATGCAGTCCATGTTCCAACAGTTGGTCCATTTGAGTCAGCTTCATCTGGATTTCAGGCACATCATGAGCGCAGACCTTCTCGAAGCGGTCAAGTACGTCATCGATCTTAGCCTTGTCTGAGGCTAATTTTGCAGTCAGTCGTGTTACTTCATCCACACGTGTACGTAAAGATTCCATAGCCGCCAACCTCACATAGTCATAATCTATAACCGGTCGACAGAAGCCCCAAATCGGCTCCGCTCCGCCCACGTTGAATTGAGCTTCCACATAGCACCACTCTTTCCCTACCGTCGCCCCATCCGGTGCCAAAGTCGCCGTACAGTCCGTGAACCGTTGCTTATCACGCACAAACGCCGCTGCACACAATTGCCCCGCCTCCGTCCGTCGGTGCCGCTGCCGGTATTGTGTCAACCGCATGTTCTCCGCACTGCGCACACACTAGTCGGTCACGTGTGAGCGGGTTAGACGGACACACGCATATGTTCCGAAGACACGTGTGCGTGAGAGATCGGGCAGGGGGAAAGATGGGGAGTTGTGGGAGCGTGAGAGATCGGCCAGATCTTACGTGTCTTCATTGACGGGCTGAGACTGCGCAAGGAGCAGCAGTAGTGCTTCAGGTTTCATGCAAAAATTGTTAGGCAAAATGCGCCGGGTCGTTGAACAGTGCGCCGAAGCGTTCGTCCTTTTTGACGAGGCTCTCGACGTATTGTGTGTTATCGCGTTCTCGCTTCTTCTGGCGGTGTTGGGCTAAAGCGTTTTTTCGGCGTTGGCGAATGCTCTTGCGTCCCTTGGGCTTGCGCTCAGAATGAGAGTCAGAGGAATCCTGACCATCCGACACATGAGCGAGGAGTATGTCCCCGATGCCCTCATCCGATTCGGAATCCGCGTCCTGTTCCGGATCGCCGCTAAGCAGTGCAAAACCGGAACGTTTCGAGCGAGTCGCTTTTTTCCGAGTCTCTGAGTCCTCTTTCGTTAACCGCTCTTTGGCTGGGCGTTTCTTCGTCTTAGCGTTTTCTCCTTCTCGGTCGCTCATCTCCGCCTCCGTTTCGCCGGCGTCGACCCTGACGGGGTTTCCGGAAGCGGAGATGAAGAAGGTGCCTTCCTTCGCTGAATCGTCTGATTCTGGTTCTGCGGTGTTGCCGAGTAGGAGTTTGCGGACCTCTCGAATGCGTTCGGCGTCATCTTCCTGGTCACTGGTGTCGGTGGAGGCGAGGTATTGTTCGAGGTCTATGGCGTTCATTTCCTCTTCGGTATGGCGTTTAGTGAGGAGTTGATGCCGGCGGGGATCAGGTTCATCCCAATGGAGTTCGGCGTGAGTATGTTTCAAGCTGGAGTCGAAGGTGACGGGTGGTACGTAATTGTGTGGCAGTGCGGTGCACTCTGATTCTGGTTGTCGCGGGAATTTTTGGAGGTCGTCCGGGACATATCGCAGGTCGATACCGTCGACCGCAAAGTCTGCGTCCATTCCATCCAACTGACTATACAACTCCTCCGCCGTATGTACATCTACACATTCCACCACCGCATAGTAATAACGTGCACGCTGTCGATCATACTTCCGGATCGCCAACGCCGTCGCCTCACTTATCTCCCCATCATTATTCTTCAACTCAGCGTTGCGCCTCTCTATCAACTCCAACTCCTCAAACGATGGACCATGGATGCGCTCTTGTTCCAACTTTTCGGCACCGAAATCCGACAAATACACACCCACTCTTATGATCTTGTCGCTTCGCAACGGCGCCCGAATTCCGGACCCTGGAATCGAACCGGGAACCATCGGGTTCGATGTAGACATCGGCGTACCCTCTTCGTAGGTCTTGGCACCGTCCACACTGCTGTGACACAATACAAACAAGTCCGACGCCGCAATTGTGTTCCAATCGCAACCCATCACCGCCAATCGCGCAGATGAATCGCCCGTCGGAATCGACTCCCCCGTCTCCCCCCAGGCCGCCGCCGCCAATTGCTCCTTCACCTCCCGGATCGCTGCCACCGCCTCGTCCTCCGAATCACTCTCCGAACTCGACGTACTCTCCGCCTGCCACCGAAACTCGTCCACCTCTTCCTCCGCCCGCTTCTCAGATGTCCGCTTCTCAGATGTCCGCTTCTCAGATGTCCGCTTCTCAGATGTCCGCTTCTCAGATGTCCGCTTCTCAGATGTCCGC
>NW_011645808.1:0-5648 GCF_000223845.1 Gregarina niphandrodes | reverse complement strand
AGATGTCCGCTTCTCAGATGTCCGCTTCTCAGATGTCCGCTTCTCAGATGTCCGCTTCTCAGATGTCCGCTTCTCAGATGTCCGCGTATCTGCATCCTTCTTCACGGCATCCTTCTTCACGGCATCCTTCTTCACGGCACTTTGTTTATCCCTTTTACTTCTCTCCTTCCTTTCTGGCTTCTTTTCAAATTCCAGTTCGACATAGTCCTCCACATTGTATAAGCTATGATCTGTTATGAGCTCTCCGGTTCGAGTATCTCGTTTATAAGTCTTCGAGAATTCTGGGTCCGTGAATACCCTATAGTAAAATGAAGATATCTCGGGCGGGTCAGGGACCGTCAGTTTAGGGCGGGTCAGGGACCGTCAGTTTAGGGGCCGACGAACGGGTCGGAAATGCCCGGTGAAGAATAAAAGTTGAGTGACGAAAATCAACATGTCGGTATGATATCTCACTTAGCGAATCTATCGTCTATCTTCACTTTTGAAGATAGTGAAGTTTTTGTTCTCTCTTTTGGCCGGCCAGAATGCCTTGGAGGCGCGAGTGGCGATTTGGTCTTCATTCACAGGAGTCCCGGCCGATTTTTAATTCATGATTTTTTCGTCCATAGTATTGCTCTCGTATTACTATGCAATCCGATGATGTGATTTGGGATGTTGTAGGCAAGAATTTTTGTTCTTATAAACGAAAGTAAGACTTGTGGAAACACGTGTGTGTGCGCACACACTTCGTGCTGGCGGAGTAGCTGTTTTCATCGTAATGGAGGTCGGTCCATCACAACGAATGTTCGTTTTAGGTTTAAAGACATTGTTTTATGTCAGCATCCGTATAATGTGACAGGGTTATGTATGAGAACCACGTGTCCTTTGGCGAATGGGAATTATGGTACGATACTGGAGGAGGATGGAGTATGCTTTCTATATTTAAAGACTGTAGAGAGATCTCATACTCCTCGTTATATGTGGGAGAAAATCCGCTTGAGTGAAGATACAGGTAAAGCGTTTGAGCAGATTGACAGGCATATGATGAACATTTATAAAGACTATCAAATCCAGCGTTGCAAAAAACGCCTCTGTAAGATACGTGAATACTTGCGACGGATGACACATATGGCGGCTCAGCCGAAGAAAGTTCTAGAGTATGAGACAGGCAAGGTGCGGCGAAGGGAGCGAAAACGAGAAGTTGTAGCTCTCCGAGCGGCCCAGCTACAAACGACAGTGGAGAGAGAATTAGTTTCCCGACTAGCCGCCGGTCACTATGGGGACATTTACAACTTCTCACCAGCCTTCAATGAACTCCACGATGAGGAAGAAGAAGATGAAGAGGAGATAGAACGTGGCTATGATGAAGGTCCAGAAGACGAATTAGAGGACGATATAGAAGAAATGTTCTAGCTGGTACGCTAGTGAAAAACAGCTATTTTTTGCGTCATCACTCCTAGTTGGACCTAACCTCACCCCCAATCGAAAACAAGATCTGACAAACCTGCCAAACAAGCGCGCTTTTGTGGCAAAATCTGAAGGGAGAGGGACTGGGGTAGGGAAGGGGACTGGGGTAGGGAGGGGGACTGGGGTGAAGGGACTGGGGTGTTGGATCGATAATTAAGTGGGCCGAAAAATATATAAAAGGAGCGACTAGTTTTGATCGCATGGAATGACATCCTACAGTACTAGACATGCATTTCTTCCTTCATTCCCTGCTACATTCCCTTTCCTTATGGTTCCTTATGGTGCGTGTCCTTTCATGTATGAAGTAGTAATCACGAGTACCGTTCTATTGTATAGGAATCCGGGGATTTTTCCAATTGCGGCAAGATGTACGGGGGTGCTGTAATGAGTCATGTGATGATGGCAGCGCGTCAGGTGAGGGTTCCTGTAGTGGTTTGTCAAGTGAGTATTGTGGCGAGTTGTACGGTGGTGGGTCGGATGTTATAACTGAAGGCTCGGAAGGTTTTTACCCGAACTTCGGTTTGCAAAGCACGATTCCTACTTGGCGTTTAGAAGGTATGAATGATGTGTTGGTAAAGCTGGGTAGGAACATGGAGATGTTCCTATGTTGTTGCGAAGGAAAGATTCTTGATCTCACGAGGTGCTTATTTATTGTGAGATCCGTTGATGAGTTAAATGGTATAGCAACAGTAATTAATTCCTACATCACATGGGTCCTAGATACTCAGACTCATGCAGGTGCGGACCAGTATCAAGAATTTCGATTGGCGAATGATTCCATCCAATATGAACTCTATTGCAACGCGGCACTCTGGTCTACCGCAAGCGCCAGCGTGCGCCTTGATGACCTACTCATCCTCGACGACGAAATAGGGCCCAGCAGTCTGGTCACCGCCGTGGGGAACAATTGGGGGGTCGGAACAACCATATCTGCTAGAAGAACTGACAACAGATTCGACGAGGATGGCAACAACACTCATGCACACTCAAGAGACTACTTGTTGTCTATTAAGTACCTGATGTCCTTTGCTAGACCACACAGTGATTTGGAGTCGGCTTCTTCCTTGACTATTTTTGTTAAGTGACGGAATTTATCTCGTCAATGACGTGTGCTACTCTGGAATGGAGCCACACAATGGTACAGCGCTCGCTTCGCGTGCAACAGGCACTAGGATGGATCGATGCCCAGATCGCCCATTGTGAAGGGGGTGGGGGCAATATCGGATCATCCAAGAGTTAGACCAATGAAACGGGTCGGTAGTAAGGTTGGTTCATCAAAGCTTTAGCACACAAACTTAGCACACAAACTTGTCAACAAACCGACTGTGGGTGAGCGATGACGATGAACCAGTGGGTACCAGCAAGCGTCGAAACCTGCAAGGGTTAGTCCAGTGCATTATTCACTGCATTATTTGGTCAATGAAGGTCAATGAAAAACTTGGTTGAAAAAAGGGTCGTTCTGGTAGTGGATCGTCACGGATGGGTGATCGAGGGTATGAAGGGGTATTCTATGCGTCCGAGGCAGGATTGCCAGGGTACGAGGGGGTCGTCATGATGCTCGGTGCTGGTGGTGGTAGTGGAGGTGGTCTCGCTGGCGGTAATGCCACCGTTAGTCGTGGAGGTGCGTCGGATGGTGACTTTGCGGGTGGTGCGGGTCTCAAAACCGTTCTCAAAGTCGTCCTGTGTTCGACTTGAGGTGCTGAATTTTCGTGTCAATTGAGGCGTGGTTCGACGGCTGGAAGAGGTGCTGAGTTTCCGGATCATTTGTGGGGTGGCCTGCGGTCTTTCGGAGATGTGCTGCGAGACCGGCACACGGTACAGTAGATTGTCCCAGCATTCAAGGTTGTTGGTGAGTTCTTGGAAGTCCACTCGTCTTCCGCTCGCCAGGTAGGCCAGGTCCATGGGCTGCTCCATCAGCTTGGGGGGCTCAGGTTCGACCTTAGCAACCTCAAGCCCAGCCACCTCTGACTCAGGTGCAGTCAGACTGACACTGCTGCCCCAGGTTGAAGTGAAACCGGCACTGTCAGTGCTGATCCCACTCATCGTGCTACCGGTGCTGTTGGTGCTGCTCCGGAATCCACTGGCGTTGGCCCATGTGTTGCCGCGCACGGTTACGCCTGCCTGCGCGTTTTCAGAGCCTCCGTCTGTAAGGTATCCGAGGAAAGGGAAGCAGTACTCCCCTTGAGCGCTTTCAACGATAGGAGCCTCGAGCTTGGTCCATGTAGTTCTTTTGATATCGGTGAAGGGGTTGTGATGAGCAATGGTACGCGGGGTAGGTGGTTTCAATTGTTTGGCGGAGGTGGCGGGCTTGTAGGGAGGTGCCTCTTGGATCATTTCGAAGAGCCACGGGAAGAACTGCTTGTTGAGCATGTCATACCAGAGTGGTGGGCAGTGGTGTGAGACCACGGCACCGGGTACCTCGAAGGGGTTAGCAGGCACTTCGCCCACCTCGAAAGTGTCAAGTCTGCGGCCCTTGTCGAGGTCTCCGATATCCTGCTGGGTCAGATAGTGGGGCATCTTCAAGAGCGCCTCACGGTCAAAAAGTTGGCCGGCAATTGCGCATACACCTGCGTACAAATTAAGCATCTCGCGGCGTCCAATCTCACCCAACTCTTTGCGCGACGGTTCATCGCGACCCGCGAGACTACTCATCTTGTACACATAGGATGCCAGCCCGTCGAAGTGTGCCGTCGGCTTAAGAACTATCACCGTGGTCAATTGCCGGTTGTTGCCCTGATATTCGCCGTTGTCCACTTCCGCCGAAAACAGTTCACGAAACAAATACCCCATTACCGCCTTCAGTATCGGGTACTGACGTTGCCGATCTAGGTCCAGTACCAGTGCGTCTCCTAACATCCTGTCCACTATCTGGGGCACGATCGCGAAGTGTTCGAGGGGAAGTACTTCGAGAAGACTCTCTATCTGAGCGACCACCTTGGTGAAACTGGCTTTCACGCTTGCTACCACTGCGCGCGGAATCGCCTGTGGTTGCCAGGCTTTGGTGACCACGTCCTTAGCGAGCACATGCACACTTTTGACCAACATTTCCTGCGTGTCTTCCAGTCGCCGCAGCCTCTTCTCCGACTGATTCTGACACACCTGACGGGCATACGCCATGCAACCCAGCAATCGATCTCCCTGACCCGCCTCCCACTCCGAGTTCTTTGCATGTAGCTCACCCTCCAGCAAGTTCAACAACGTCAACAACGCCACATCCTCACGGTTCGTTGCCTGCGCCTTTGACTCCTCCACTTCCATCACATCCACCATCTCATCCGGCAATATCAACGGCTGTAACCTACTCCGACCACCCAAATTAGCCTGCCACAACTTACGCCAACGATTCGCCGCCATATCCACCAAATCGTACGGCAACACACCCTCCGCAGGCATCCCAAATGCACCCACCACCACAACACTATCCAACACACAACCAACCGAACTACTCGTTATCGTCTTCATACTGTTTGTTCACTAACCTACTTATCCACTAACTTACCTATCCACTAATTTGCTTCCCTAATTTGCTTCGCTATTATCGCTTTCAATACCGTTCTTTCTACTTGGGTTGTTGTACTCTTAGCTTCTTCGCGTCTGTAGTCTTCTTTGCTTCCGTTCAACGGACAGAACAAAAATCAAACACAAAAAACTTGCAACCGAAATTTGAGACTCGCGAACCTGCGCTCAGTCAAGACAACCCGATGTCCGCGATTCAATCCCCGCAGACGCGCACACGCAACCGCGTCACTACTGAGCCGTCCGGAGACACAACGAGCTCAGAAGAGATTGTCAACAACAAAAGAGGGAGGGGGGAAATTTTTACACAAACCTACAAGTGATGCTCAACCTACACTCCGATGCGACGACCAGTAATGTGGAGCTCTCTCCACGCAGGGACGCCCTTGGCGGCACCCCGTGTCCTCAACCCACCCCGGACGACTCAGTGGCGACAACTACTGGATGGGTTCAGGACACGATAGGGTTCGAGTACATGCCGAGGTTCCCGCCGTCAGAAGCCATGGACAAGTCCGAACGTGCCGCGTGGGTAGCAGCGCTCAATAGCAGCGCCTGGCCCAAGGCCGACATTACCGACGAAGAGCGGTTTGAGGACTGGCTAGATGCGGTAGCGGGTCTAGTGAGGGAGACCTCATACAATATGGACGAGACGGTGATGGTACAGCTGCTGTGGGCGCGCATCCCTT
>NW_011645807.1:136731-138074 GCF_000223845.1 Gregarina niphandrodes | reverse complement strand
AGTATGGGTAGTCGACGGGATGGTCACCTTCGTATGTTCTTTCTCCCCGGTGGTATGGGTGGTCGGCGGGATGGTCACCTTCGTATGTTCCTTCTCCCCGGTAGTATGGGTAGTCGGCGGGATGGTCGTTGTGACGGTTGTGGTGGGCATTTCGGTCGTCGTGGTAGTGGTGGTAGCAGTCGGGATCTGGCACTGTTGCTCAGGTGCAGTGGCTCCAGATCCGTTGCAATACTTCCAACCGGAAATGTGTTTGCCGCTCTTCCACACACAGCGTTTCACACCTTCCCCGCAAGGAGCGCATTCGTATGAGTCTATCAAACAATTCTGCCCGATCCCCCAGCTGCAGTAAAGGTTGTCAGACGGTATTGTGGATGACGTCACATCGTCGTCATAAATGATGGATAAAGGAATTTCGACTTGTTCAGTGTTCTTCAGATGGCATCGAGCGGCTCTATCATACTCATATCCCATCTCTACTGTGTCATAAGACCAGAGGAACCTCACACAGTCCGGGTCCTTCTGACATTCAGCCTGGCACAGAGCGGGAGTTGGAATCTCCTCAAGAACCTTATACCCCGACAAAGTGTCGGGCTCATTGTACCCGTAAACCCAATTGTCAAAGCAGACACCTGTAGGGGTGACCTTGTCGTCCAGATCCACTGTGAAGTGTTCAGACATACACTTCTCCTGCAGTGAAGAAGCACTTAGTAAATCCATTCCTGAAGCTTCCACAACTTCACAATCTGCCTGGCATTCTTCGTTAGTGTAAGCACTCGTTTTTGACACGTACTTGTTACAAATCGAAGGGTGGTTGTACTCGTATATACAATGCTCTGACACTCGATGTTGCTTGATATCCTCCGACGCACAGCAGTCAGCAATTCCGTCGTAGCATTGGAAATAGTGATCATTCCGTACGCACAACGAGCTTTGTGTATCTTTGTCCACCCTTAAGTCAGCGTCACCACATGGCGTGCATCCTATCTGGTCTCCTAGAAATGGAGCCAAACATTCTTTCCCGTATGACACACCGACCAATACAATAAAGTTCACGGATCTCATTTTAATGGTTTCTTCAAGTTCATGACAAGATCAATTTCAAACACGGTGTAGACAGCCCGTTGCGAAGCATTCCAAGACAGTCCCTTTCTACTCTGCACTCCTGATTCTATACTACAACCTAATATCAGAGGTCAACCTTTTAAACAAAAAATACCTTGCTATCAAAATCAATTGTCTACAGCGATTCTAAGTTTCTTCGGCTGGTCGTGGATCCTGAGGGCTATACCATGCTCATCACCCTTACAGCATTCTCCGCATTCCTTATCAGGTTGGCACCCCTT
>NW_011645807.1:135854-136711 GCF_000223845.1 Gregarina niphandrodes | reverse complement strand
ATATCCTCCGACGCACAGCAGTCAGCAATTCCGTCGTAGCATTGGAAATAGTGATCATTCCGTACGCACAACGAGCTTTGTGTATCTTTGTCCACCCTTAAGTCAGCGTCACCACATGGCGTGCATCCTATCTGGTCTCCTAGAAATGGAGCCAAACATTCTTTCCCGTATGACACACCGACCAATACAATAAAGTTCACGGATCTCATTTTAATGGTTTCTTCAAGTTCATGACAAGATCAATTTCAAACACGGTGTAGACAGCCCGTTGCGAAGCATTCCAAGACAGTCCCTTTCTACTCTGCACTCCTGATTCTATACTACAACCTAATATCAGAGGTCAACCTTTTAAACAAAAAATACCTTGCTATCAAAATCAATTGTCTACAGCGATTCTAAGTTTCTTCGGCTGGTCGTGGATCCTGAGGGCTATACCATGCTCATCACCCTTACAGCATTCTCCGCATTCCTTATCAGGTTGGCACCCCTTGCAGCATTCTCCACATTCCTCACTAGGTTGGCATCCCTTAGTGGTACCCGAGGCACAAGTCGTCTCACCCCCGGCACAGCTTGGTGTTGTCGTAACGCGATCCTCACAACCCGTAGTCACGTCACCTTCCGGACTAGAAGTAGAGCCAATCGGCAACCTGGTGTGATCCCTTCCTGCCGGAGTTGAACTCGACTCGTTCTCTGATTGACTCTTCGTGGTAGTCGGTGGTGCCGTGGAGGCCGTCTGCGGGATGGTCACCTTCGTATGTTCCTTTTGCCCGGTAGTATGGGTAGTCGGCGGGACGGTCACCCTCGTATGTTCCTTTTGCCCGGTAGTATGGGTAGTCGGCTGGATGGTCACCTTCGTA
>NW_011645807.1:135375-135834 GCF_000223845.1 Gregarina niphandrodes | reverse complement strand
TACAGCATTCTCCGCATTCCTTATCAGGTTGGCACCCCTTGCAGCATTCTCCACATTCCTCACTAGGTTGGCATCCCTTAGTGGTACCCGAGGCACAAGTCGTCTCACCCCCGGCACAGCTTGGTGTTGTCGTAACGCGATCCTCACAACCCGTAGTCACGTCACCTTCCGGACTAGAAGTAGAGCCAATCGGCAACCTGGTGTGATCCCTTCCTGCCGGAGTTGAACTCGACTCGTTCTCTGATTGACTCTTCGTGGTAGTCGGTGGTGCCGTGGAGGCCGTCTGCGGGATGGTCACCTTCGTATGTTCCTTTTGCCCGGTAGTATGGGTAGTCGGCGGGACGGTCACCCTCGTATGTTCCTTTTGCCCGGTAGTATGGGTAGTCGGCGGGACGGTCACCCTCGTATGTTCCTTTTGCCCGGTAGTATGGGTAGTCGGCTGGATGGTCACCTTCGTAT
>NW_011645807.1:132735-135355 GCF_000223845.1 Gregarina niphandrodes | reverse complement strand
TTCAGATGGCATCGAGCGGCTCTATCATACTCATATCCCATCTCTACTGCGTCATAAGACCAGAGGAACCTCACACAGTCCGGGTCCTTCTGACATTCAGCCTGGCACAGAGCGGGAGTTGGAATCTCCTCAAGAACCTTATACCCCGACAAAGTGTCGGGCTCATTGTACCCGTAAACCCAATTGTCAAAGCAGACACCTGTAGGGGTGACCTTGTCGTCCAGATCCACTGTGAAGTGTTCAGACATACATTTCTCCTGCAGTGAAGAAGCACTTAGTATATCCATTCCTGAAGCTTCCACAACTTCACAATCTGCCTGGCATTCCTCATTAGTGTAAGCACTCGTTCTTGACACGTACTTGTTACAAATCGAAGGGTGGTTGTACTCGTATATACAATGCTCTGACACTCGATGTTGCTTGATATCCTCAGACGCACAGCAGTCAGCAATTCTATCGTAGCATTGGAAATAGTGATCATTCCGTACGCATAACGAGCTTTGTGTATCTTTGTCCACCCTTAAGTCAGCGTCACCACATGGTGTGCATCCTATCTGATCTCCTAGAAATGGAGCCAAACATTCTTTCCCGTATGACACACCGACCAATACAATAAAGTTCACGGATCTCATTTTAATGGTTTCTTCAAGTTCATGACAAGATCAATTTCAAACACGGTGTAGACAGCCCGTTGCATAGTCCGTTATGTCCCAGGGGATGATCTGGATTCGGGTTGAGTGGGCTGCCGACCCTCAACCCATAAAAAGCTAACGGCAGGGTTGGCGACCCACACAAAGGCGGCAGGGCCGGTCGGACCCCAATTTCATCTCAAACACCCCCTCGACCGGTCCTGACGGCCAGCCGTCGGTGGCGCTTTGCGGCTGGCCGATCTCACTTCCCGCCCTGACTACGTGTCCGCCCACCGCGAGCTTTCTTCGACCCGACTCGCTTCGTTGCCTCCCACGGCATACTGCTGCTCGCTGCCCTACTCCGTGAGGCTAGCTTCTCAGTGCTGCTCCGTAACCTCAGACAGCCCAACAGATTACCTGCCGATACCGCCAACTGAGTTGGATTCGGGCCTGCGAGCCGAATGAACTACGCGTTTGTAAAAAGTCCTCAAAAAGCTAGCGGCAGGGCCGGTCGGGCCCCATTTCATCCCGGAGGAAGCATTTCGGGCCAGCTGACCCGGAAGCTGAGTGGGGTGTCAAACGGGTACGAACGCCGGGCCCTGGTCGCAAACCCAGGGGCACCTTGAGCTGGCTATGTGTGGGCGGAATTGGGCACCGAAGTCGCAGGGGCCCCCTACCAAAGGAAAACGGTGTGGAAGATCGTGACTATTCTCACGCTAGCGTGCCGTAGTCCGGGATTCCGCTCACTCTTCCGACGCGTCCTACTGACGGGTTCTTGGGATGCACCCTGTTGACGGAGAAGGTGTCGTTCCTGTCAGGGGTGCTGTCTATCTGTACTCACTAACTAACTAACTATTGCCATTAAAAGGTTTTTTGCCCGCAAGGCCGCGTCCGCGGGGACGCTCGGATGACAGGAGGGGTGCCGTACCCGGTGGGTTGCGCCGGCAGTCCTCCGGTTGCCAGGTCATCGTTCATATCGGGAACTGTTGAAGGAGGATCCACACTCGTAGAGGACGGGCCGACCAATTCCCCCCCGACCGACGCCGGGGTACGCTGGGAACGCGGCGTGCCCTCGTGACTCGGCAATCCTTCTGCAGGAATGTAGGCATATCGAGCACCAAACGCCGATCTCACACACTCCTGAGGAACCACGCACTCTTGTGGAACCACACACTCTTGTGGAACCACACACTCTTGTGGAACCACACACTCCGCAGGAGTCACCTCCGGCACCGCGTGGTCCATCGCACCACTACTGTCATTCATCACCGGCAACACCTCTTTCGGCACGTCCTGAGCCGCTTCTTGGGTCGCCAGCAAAATAGTCGACAACGCGGCACCACCCACCAGTCCAGCAGTCGCGCTCGCTACGTCGTCTGCACTCGGGGCTGTTTCCTTGGCTTGTGGCACTTTCTCTTCCACAACTCTCGCTTCCACTTCTGTCTCACGTGGGTCTTGTCTCTCGTGTGGTTCATGGACTTCCCCCTCTGGGGCGTGAACGGACACTTCTGCTTCGTCCAGCATGCGCACTTCCCCTTCGTCAAGCACGGACGCCTCTGGTGGAACCAGCACGGGGCACCCCATCCTATTGCTCTCCCCGTTCATGTTTACCGACCCGGCAGGTACCTCAGCTGCACCCGGAACTCCTGAGTGGTTCTCCCGTAGCATTAGCACTACAGGCTCGGGATTGATGATGGCCACAGAATCGACCGCAGGCTCAGAGTCGACCGCAGGCTCAGAGTCGACCGTAGGCTCAGAGTCGACCGCAGGCTCAGGGTCGGCCACAGGCTCAGGATCGACCGCAGGTTCAGGATCGGCCACAGGCTCAGGATCGACCACAGGCTCAGGATCGACCGCAGGTTCAAGGTCGGCCACAGGCTCAGGATCGACCTCAGGTTCAGGGTCGGCCACAGGCTCAGGATCGACCGCAGGTTCAGGGTCGGCCACAGGCTCAGGATCGACCGCAGGTTCAGGGTCGGCCACAGGCTCAG
>NW_011645807.1:116555-132667 GCF_000223845.1 Gregarina niphandrodes | reverse complement strand
TCAGGATCGACCGCAGGTTCAGGGTCGGCCACAGGCTCAGGATCGACCGCAGGTTCAGGGTCGGCCACAGGCTCAGGATCGACCGCAGGTTCAGGATCGGCCACAGGCTCAGTATCGACCGCAGGTTCAGGGTCGGCCACAGGCTCAGTATCGACCGCAGGTTCAGGGTCGGCCACAGGCTCAGTATCGACCGCAGGTTCAGGGTCGGCCACAGGCTCAGGATCGACCGCAGGCTCAGGGTCGGCCACAGGCTCAGGATCGGCCATAGGTTCAGCGTCAACCATAGGTTCAGCGTCAACCATAGGTTCAAGTCGCGTCTCAAGCTCAGTGATGGTTGTTGGAAGACGTGGGCAGTGCAGCGTCCCGTCCGGCCGACCCTCACATATCGAACCATTCTCGCGAACGGGTTTTATCGCCGTTGCCGGGGCCTTCGGGCACTGTGCCGGGGTCGTCATCCTCTCCCCGCCCTCAGTTCTCGTAACACTCTCATTGACGACGCCCTCCGGCACCTCCTCCAGTACCTCCTCCGGCACCCATTTTGGGGCCTCTTCCGGGACCCCTTTTGGGATCCCCTCTGGGACCTCGTCCGGGACCAGAGCTTCTTGGGCGGTCGCCGTCTCAGCGATCGGTGAAGGAGACTCGTCCTTGACGTCCTCCTCGGCGTCCGCGCCGGATTCCGGCGCAGCTTGCTCCAGAGTGCCGGAAGGCACCTCCGCGGTCTTGACGTCAGCTCCCGCCAGGCCACCGGGATAATTGGTCTCTTGTGCGACCGTTCCAGCGTCCAACGTGCCAGTATTCAACGCTTCCGGCTCCGACTCCGTTTCGGAGCCCGCGGACTTCTTCTGACTCCTGCGTCGGACAGTCGCCTTGCTGCATGCGCTATCTGGGCGGCTGCTCCGCTTCCACACTTTGCCCTTCTCACCTTGGTCCTTCTTCTCACCTCTGTTCTCCTGCCGATCGTCTCGAGCCTCTTGTTCGTCATGGCTCTCGGCCGGTTCTGGTCGCAGAACGTCTGCATCCGGCGAATCCGCTGCGAATCGCGGAGTCAGTCTCGGCACACACGCCCCGACAGGAGAAGACGCCCGGCTTTGCGTCCACCCGTCCACAATGGCCACCTGCGTGATGCCCCAGTTCTTGATGGGACCTGCGGCCCCCAACCTGGAAGCGCTGGCGCGCGGACTCTTCGCTCTGAGAATCGGACTCTTGGTTCTGGCAAGAGGGCTCTGGGCTCGAAGAACCGGGCTCTCGGGGCGAATAACCGGGCTCTTGGCTCTGGTACGCGGGCTCCTGGTTCTAGTCAAAGCTTTCGGAGGCTTCTTGGCGGTTTTCAGGGTCGCCCGTTGCCCAGCCGACCCAGCTGGAGGCTGAGCCTTCTTACGCTTCATGGAACGCACCGCTGTCGAGACTCGCGCACTCGCCGTGGGCGTGGAAGCCGCGGGTGTCTCCGCATGGCTGTTGGAGAACGTCTGGTCGTTTCGGTCTTCTTTGACTTCGGAATCCTTCACAGACTTGGTGTCCTTCACAGACTTGGTATCCTTCACAGCCTTGGCATCCTTCACAGACTTGGAATCCTTCACAGACTTGGTGTCCTTCACAGACTTGGTATCCTTCACAGCCTTGGCATCCTTCACAGCCTTGGCATCCTTCACAGACTTGGAATCCTTCACAGACTTGGTGTCCTTCACAGCCTTAACATCCTTCACCGGTTTGGTATCATTCACAGCTTTGGCATCCTTTACAGTTTTAGCATCCTTCACGGATTTGGTATCCTTCGCAGCCTTGGGGCCCTTCGTGCCTTTGAGGTCTGTCACGTCTTTGGCCGGTTGTTGATGAGCGTCTGAGACGTTGCCGAGATGTTCCATGCTGCTGGCCATGGTGCTGCTTTCTGCTTCTAGCAGGATTTCCTGGGAGCAAAGGACGGCGACGGGCGACTCGGGTTTGATCAGTGCGCTCTCGCTCTGGCTGGCGGCACTGAGGCGTTTGGGGGGGAAGGGCATCGGGTTTTGAACGGCGGTGAGGAAGGCATCACTGAGGTGTTTGGCCTTGCACTTTTCCCTGAGGATGTTCCTGAGTTTCTGTTCCCAGACGTGTTCGTCGTCGATTAGGCTCTTCCACTCGACAGGCTTCAGGCCCTGTTCGCTCAGCACCTGGTTGGCACGATGGAAGTGGCCACAGCCAACGAAGCCGCCGCGGGTGGCGAGGGGAGAAGGGTGCGCGGCCTTGAGAATCAAGTGCTTCCGCTCGTCGATGAACTTTGCCTTCTCCGCAGCCTTCGACCCCCACAGTAGAAAGAGCAACTGCCGGGTACTTGTCTCCGATGACAACTCGAACAGAATGCGGTCAGTCAGCGCCTGCCAGCCCCAACCCGAGTGGCTCCCAGCCTTACCCTTCTCCACTGTTAAGACCGAATTCAATAACAGCACACCCTGCTGCGCCCAACGCGTCAGATCTCCCGCCGGCGCCTCCGGCACTCCCGCCTCCTGCAAAATGCGAGGCAAACTCGGCGGCAATCGCTGTGGTCGGCCGCGCACACTGAACGCCAACCCCATTGCCTGCCCGTCGTTGTGGTACGGATCTTGGCCCAAAATCACCACCTTCACACGCTCAAACGGCGTCAACCGGAATGCATTCAACACATCCTCCACTGGCGGAAAGATCGGCTTCTGAAACGAAAGATCACCTACCCACCGGCGGGGGATACCCACACCGACCTCATCCCGCACTGACTGACCCCCTACCGCACTGACCCAGTAACCCACCTTACCTTGTTATCCAGCTCTTGCTGAAGTCGCGCAAGAGGCAGTTGCCCTTCGGGCGTTCCAAACACTCCCTTCAGCAGAGGCAACCAGCTCCCGTCCACTCCTGTCAGCATTGCGTCAAGGAGCTGGTCCTCGCGCCGCCGGGGCTTCTTCGTCGGATTCACACTCACGGATCTCTGCCGTTTCGAGCTATTGACCACCATTATTTTTTTTTGGCAAGATCTGTAATCAACATGAACTCTTTTGCCGACATGTCCAGCGCCCCGGAGGCTTGCGGTAAGACTCTCAACCAGCTGGGCTCCAGCGGCTTTCCTGCCAACTAGCTGGGCGCCAGCGCACGGGCCCC
Source organism: Gregarina niphandrodes (assembly GCF_000223845.1). NCBI lineage: Eukaryota > Apicomplexa > Conoidasida > Eugregarinorida > Gregarinidae > Gregarina > Gregarina niphandrodes. The sequence continues at coordinate 129,562 of NW_011645807.1, read as the reverse complement.
AACATAAGTTGGTTCTAGCACACGCTCACTAGATCACCATCCGCCCCGGACTGCACTTCCCCATTCCGTCTTACCCACACCCTGTTACCCACTCAGTGTAACACTTACCCACACACGCCCTTCAGAAACTGGTGTGACTGTCGATGTAGTATCAATCGAGACCAAGGAAGCCCCTTTGGCTTCCGGCGTCTCGGAATCAAGTCCTATCTCCTGCCATGAGACCGAACCCACCGACTCGCCGGTGCCCGCTGACGAGGCAGCCACTGAGACGAACGCCGTGGTCTTGGGTCGAGAGGTTTCGAACTCGCTCGCCCCACCCCAGACTCTTACCACAGAGGAGCCTCTTACCACAGAGGAGCCTCTTACCACAGAGGAGCCTCTTACCACAGAGGAGCCTCTTACCACTGAAGCTCCCAATGGGGACGCGACGGAGGTGCAGGCTGAAGCTGACCCCGAAGCGGAAGTGGTGGGGTGTGGTGGCGCTGAAGGAGTGGTCGGAAGCACGGCTGCGTCTACGGAGGCAGCGGTTTGTCCCGACCTTCTGGAGCAGACAGTGCAGGCACCCGAAGGGGAGCCCACCCCGCTGGTTTTGGAGGTAGGCACCGTGGAGCTTGAAGCAGAGCGCGTCGGTGAGGAACCTGCCCAGAACTTCGTTGCTGACCCGGCCGTGGAAATGACCGCCGTCGGTGACGAAACCATGGGCGGAGCCGCCGAAGGTGAAGGACTGGACGGCGCTCCCGTGAGGCAGGTTCCCGTAAATGTTGCTGGCGAGGGACGCGTCGAGCAGGAGACTTCAGAGACTCCTGGCGAGGCTGTGACTGCGGTAGCCCTGACCGCCCAGACTGTGATCGATGCAGCTGTGATCGACGAGCCGGGGATGGATGAGCCTGTAGCCGCTGACACAACGACCACCGAATTGGAAGCCGAAGGGCAAGTTGAGGCAGCCGATGCCGAGGCGGAACCAGAAGCGGAGTCTGTGACTGAGTCTCTGGCTGAATCCCCTACGGAAGAAGCAGCTCCGGTGGAAGGCAAAGTGCCGACCAGTGCGGCTGAGCTGCCTGCCGCCGATGAGGGGGAAGCAAAGTCGCAGCTGGAAGAGGCACCGGTCACCGACCAAGCGGCTGTTGGCGAGCCGGACGCAATGGCAGTGGAAGGCGAAGACGAAGGCGGAGAGGAGGAACTGGAGGAGGAGTTGGAGGAAGAGCTGTTGCAGGACGAGCTGCAGGGCGGCGAAGAGGGGGTGGCCGTGCCGAAGAAGAGAACGAAGAAGTCAAAGCAGCGTGTCACGGAGTTCGTGAAGGACCCGGTGCCGAGCACGGCGGACGCGGCGATCCACATCTCGAAGGCGGACGTGAATCCTGAGCAGCCTTCAGTGTTTGAGGCGCTACCGCGGGCTGAGAAGGTGGCGGACGTATCCTACAGCGACACGGTGACTGTCGAGCAGGAGTCTTCAATGTTCGAGAACCAGCCGGCGGCATCGAAAGCAGACGTGACGGCGTATCAGGAGCAAACGGCGGCCCAGCGCAAGGCAGTGTTCGCTTCGAGGGCTTCACCGAGCACGGCTGACGTCAGCTATTCCAGTCCCTTGGTGGTAAAGTCGCACAGCTCCTTGTTCGTTAGCCCCCCGAAGGAAAGCACAGCCGACGCCGTCGCGTTTGGACCTAACATGACCGAGAGTATAACCTGCAAAGCTGTCTTCGAGAGCGCTCCTCGACCGAGTGTTGCGGCTGTCCGGGCCTGTGATCCTGTCTCCACTTCCATGGACGCGCCCGCTGTCTTCGAGAAGCTCCCCAGCGACCACAAGGCCAATGTCATCGCCGGACAAGGGGAGGAAATGAATGCCGCGCAGCTCAAGCAAATCTTCGCCAATAACCCTGCTCCCAGCATGGCCCACGCGAAGGCCGGAGAAGACATGGAGAAACCGGCTGGAGACGCCAACTACGTATTCGAAGCCGCTCCCAGAGAAACTGGCGTCGCTGCCGCGAAATGGTCGGACCCTGTCACTTGCAAGCCGACTGCGCATGTCTTCGAGTCCATGCCCGCCCCCAGCAAGGCCGACGCGGCCGCTAACCGAGATATTGAAAGCAGCAGCGAAGAAACCGACAGCGAGTAAGCGCAGCACACGCGTGTGCTGATGCGCCGATTGAAGGATTTAAGACCGGCGGATCCGAGATCGCCGGCTACAAGACCGAACGACTGGCGGCCAACTGACTGGCGGACATGTGATAGGCGATCTGGTGGACGACGGTCGAGTGACATTAGTTGGCTTACGTCCTCGGGCAAGAGGCGCCCGGCGGAATTTCGTACCTCGGATGCTGAGGTTTATTCTTCTGTCAAAAAGGGATTCGGAGACCCTAGGTTTGTACAATGGACTATGAAACAGAGCTGCGATATAGCAGCCGGCGTGTTGCATCATATAAGACACTATCAAGGGTATGTGGGGAACGTGACACTGGGAAAGATCCAGCTCGTTGAGGATTCGCTGCTATTAGCCGAGGACCTGGGCGGAGTGCGAGTTGCACAAGGACTATGTAACGGCGAACACGTGATGGTTTTAATTTCGAATTTAGTTATAGATGGGTCATTTTTCGTGGAGGATGAACGAAGTGATTTAATCCTTATTTGTCCTAAAAGAGTCTCTGGCGTGGTTTGGTCAGTGGCGCAGGTCGCGAGGGAGCACGTACGGAGCGAGGATAGAGAGCAGAGAGTGGTTTCGCAATCGACCTCGCGGTCATGCATGTGTCGCACATTATTGGAATGAAATTCGATAAGCCGAAGATCGAGCAGCAGTCCCTTGAGGACCGGTACACGGTGAGTGTGGAGCGTGTGAATACGTACTGGGTGTTTAGAAATACATGAGAATGTTTCATTGGGACAAGGAGACCATGTTGGCAATCCGTGACGGGGTGAATAAGGAGTGCCGTCAGGCTTTACGTCACCACAAGAACCCGACTCGCGAGGAGCCAGCTTCGATGCCGTTCCTGGACACGTGTGTCTCTGTGTCGCCGACGGGCAAGGAGCGTGGGATATACTACGCGGTTGACTTCGGAGGGACGAATTTGCGTGTGGTGCGCGTAGAGATGAGTGGCACGGGGGTTAAAGCGTGCGGACACGCGTCGATGAACTTCGAGGAGTACGGGCGGGAGTTTGCGCCGGGTTTGCCGCGAGGCTTGTTGGACTCGCATGCGACGGCGACAATGTTGTTCGATAGCATTGCGTTGTTTGCGAAGAAGTTTATGACAGAGAATGGCGACCTGGCGAAGGCGGCGGATGGTCCGTTTGCTTGTGGGTTCACCTTCAGTTTCCCGATGGAGCAGCACGGGATCGATTCAGGAGTGTTGACGCACTGGAACAAGAACTTTGAGACCGGGCGCGACACGGATGACAAAGTGGAGGGCGAGGCGGACGTGTGTCAGTTGTTGGATACAGCCTTCTCGCGGAATGAGGTGCCCTTGCGTGTGTCTGCGGCTTTGAACGACACCACGGGAACTTTATTGTCGGCGGCTTATTCGCTGCGATCGGTCCGGGGTGCCCCTCCATGTTGTATTGGCTTGATTGTGGGTACGGGCATGAACGCGTGCTACATTGAGAAGACGGCGCCGCGTTTCGACTATCAGGGCATTATTATCAACACGGAGTGCGGCGGCTACCGGTACAAGCTGCCGCGAAACATAATTGATCGGCAAGTCGACTGCGCCACGGCGAACCTGGGGCAGCAGTTGACGGAGAAGATATGTTCCGGTCTGTACTTGGCTGAACTCTGTCGGCGCGCGATTTTGCGCGTCTTCCGTTGGGAGGCACCGCCGCTGGCTTGGGTGCACGACTCGCTCAGCACGGCTGCGTGCTGCGCCGCCGCCTACGACGCTGACTTGAGCGCCACGCGTGTCATGCTCGACCGCCAGCTCGAGTGGCCGGAGCCGAGTGAACGCACTCTCGAAATTGTGCGCGACGTGTGTCGCGCCGTCCTACGCCGCTCCGCCAACATGGTCGCCGTCATCATCGCAGCCCTCGCCAAACAGTCCGGCCGCCTCCAATACGCCGCCGGGGGCATCAGTGTTGGCATCGACGGCAGCGTCTTCGTCCGCAACCCGCAGTACCGCGAAGACATCGCCGTCGCTCTCCGCTTCATTCTCGGTGACGGCGTCGGTAAACTCATCCATCTCCACCAAGCCCAAGACGGTAGCGGACTCGGTGCAGCCATCCTCGCCGCGCTAGAAGATTCTCGCACAATGAGCAGAACCCAAAGCCTTCTTGACTTCTAACCACAGGGAACCTCGGGCAGGGCACCCTCTCAAGGGTCTTACTGGCCATGCCAAGGTCGTCCAAAACTACTGGTCATTGACAAGCCGAAGGTAGAGCAGCCAAGGGTAGAGTCCAAGGTAGAGCTGATAAAGGTAGAGCTGACAAAAGCAGAGCTAAAGGCCCACCAGAACTTAAGGTGGTCGACAGCTAAAGGTAGAGCTAAAGGCCGCCGAGAGCTAGAGGTCGTCCAGAGTCATATATAGGGGTTCAGAAACGGGGCCGTGGTACCTTTCCAGGGCCGACTCGCAATTTCGAAGCAGATCTGTGGGGAGCAGCTCCTTATTGTCGATTCTCCAGATGTCCCCGAACAAGCCATCAAGCAATTTGCCTCGCACTGATTTGTATGCACGTAGAACGAGCTCGTGAGAGCCAATAACCACCCCAGACTGAACGAGAGGGTTTGCTAGTAGAGGCGCCATCAGGATCCGCACAAAGTCATCTGAAATTACCAAAAGTAGACGCGGGTGTGCGATAGCCCCGCACATGTGTGCTGCCCCTCATGTGTGCGTGCTGGGACGCAGGTGGGGATAGGGGGGCATACTGATAAGCGACTCGTTGTTGGCTTCGTAGATGAATGCCTTTACAACCGCAACTCCGTAGATGATGAAGGAGTTGGGCCATAAGGTGAATCTGGCCAAGATGGTCCGTAGGATTTGGTCTTTCTCATTTCTGAGGAATCTAGCGAGGTTGCATGCTTCTCGAAGAAGCGGTCCGTTGGTGGAGTGTGCTAGAATGTTTAGGACGGCATTTTGAATGGTGGGGAATTCGGGTCTGGCTTCGAGGAAGGCGGGAAAGCCTGGACGTCCGATGCTGTTGGCGTAAGCATTGATGCAGTAGAGCGCAGATCGAATGAGGTATACGAAGGGTTCTTCGTCTATTAGGGTGAGGTTGTCGAAGAGGGTGAGTTCACACAGGGGGCTGCCTGGTAACGGGTGTATGGTCATTAACGTATCTAGAATGCGTCGTTGTCTGGACTGTTTGACTAGGTTCTCTAGCACGGCCATGAAGCCGGGTTCAACGAACATGGCTTTGCTACTTTGGGCGTTAAGTTGCAGGAGGCAGTTGAGTAGCGTTTCGTCGTCTGTATCCGGCAGTACCATGACGGTAACCCAACGGAGTGTGTGATACACAAGTCTTGTAAATTTGGCGGGTGAGAGTTCCTGATTTTTGAGGACTTCGTCATAAACTGTGGAGGGTGTTCGGCAGTACTGTTCTCCACCTCGCTTTTGCAGCTGGTGGCATTCGAGAGGGGTGAGCAACAAGTTGCTCTTGATCGCGACAGCGATCAGTGCCTGTATGAATCGGTTGCTCGAGAAACAGAAGGAAACTGAGCAACGTGCGTCCGTGTTCACGTCATCCGAGTGACAGGAGTGGAGAGTCACAAACGCGAACAGTAAATGCCTGAAGATGCTCTCCACGTCAGTACCTTCCGCAAAGACGCGACACGCCCTACCAATACGGAACTCCAGCGTCGGCAAGTCCTCCAAAAGCACCGTGGCGCGTGCGATAAAGGGAATCGCCGCCGCATCACGCAGCTCTTCATCCGCGTTGGCCTGGCGCACAAATTCAAGTAAGTCCGAGTCCGACGCGTCTAGTCGCTTTAAAATAAAGCATAATACATCCACCAACTGCATGTGGCTCCGACGCAGTGCCAAGGCCTTCACACGACTGAACAAGCCAGGCTCAGTTGTCACGTTCACGCGCGGCGTCCCCACTGTGGTCGAGCCGTCCGTAGCCACACTCAGGCCCGTCGGACTCGGCGGCCGACCCGGCACCCCTGCATCGGGCGCTGGTGCGCTGTCGAACAACAAGCTCCGCAACGTCTCCCGACGCAGGTAGTTGGACGCCGTTTCGAGCAATTTCACCGTCGCCGGCACGACCTCAGCCACCACAATCCCGTTCATCACTTGCCGTAACAGCACGTTGTTCACGTTCCGGTCCACCAAAATAACCAACGTCTCACCGACCGCCGTCCAAAACGCATCTATGCACACCTGGCGAGCGTGCTGCGTCTTCGAGCCACCAACCAACAAATTTGAACCTTCGACCGGCCGGTTTGAGCCGGGGAGATTCGCCCCGACCAGGTGCGTCGCGCCCAGCTGCGCGTTCTCCTGCTGGCTGAGACGCGTGAATTCGTACGGAGTCTCGAGAATGAAGTGGAGCGCTTCCGGGTTGTTGATGTACAGCGGGAGCAGCAGCATGAATCCGTCCATGCTGCCGTCGCACAACGCGTTGATGTACTCGTCGTCGGCGTCTTCTTCGCATTCCACGACCTGCAACAGGCTCTGCAGCCAGGTAGCCATCAGCGTCCGGGCCAATCCCTCCTCCAAACGCTCCACCAAGACCGACTCCGCGCCTTCGTCCCGAGCGCTCTTGAGTCCCTCCGAGAGGGCCGAAAACGCCTCTGTGACGCTTACGAAAATCCTATGACAGGGAGTCAGCGACGCCTTCTGTAGAAACAACAAGATCTCTCCCGCCATGGGACTAAAAATATCTGACATCTCCTCGTTCCCAGCCGGCAACGAGAGTGTCTCCGAGCAGCAAGCCACCATCTCGTCGACGGCATCCTCCACGATCTTCGCGTCCCAGTCTCCACCCAAGTCCGGGCTGTTGTCCAGCCGCTGCAGAACTTGCAATAACGTGCCGATAGCCGCTCGGAAAAGAGTCGCGATCTCTGTCGAACGTAAACTAACGATCGGGTCCGGCTTCAGCAGTCCTGGCACCGACACTGCAAGCACTCTGTGGATCAACGCCGCGAGGCCCAACGCCAAAATGTCGACCTGCTGTCGCTGGTTCAGAGACATATACAGTTGCTGAAGCAGCGCCAGAACCTGCTTCAGAACTTGCCCAGTCTTCGGCAGCTCGCCTAACAAATCCATGTGATACGCAACTGCCTTCGCAACAGATCGCAAATCTAACAAAAGACGATCGTAGAAGCGCACGTCCTGTGTGGTTGATAGGTCCACGATACGCTTGCCGAACTTCTTCAATCCTGAACACAATAAATTATCCACAGTACGCGTATATGGAAGGACAAACGCGGACTGCCAAATATTTGCATTATAAGACATGGACTCCCGTTTGGCCAACACAGGAGGTACTTCGCTCAGCCCCTCAAAAAGTCCGGCTTCGTATAAATCCCATTCTTCGTCGCCCCCTTGGGTAGCAGCGCCATGGGTGCCGGTGCCATGGGTGGCAGCGCCACTGGGTGCAGTCGGGAGGCGGGAGGAAAAGGAGATCACTTCACAAAGAGGAGTAAGATCCACGGCAACGTCGAAAATGAGGGGGATGAGAGAGAGGACCCGGCTTTTGGCTAATTGCCCATACGCTTCGTAGTCGGCCTTTCTCCGATTGGTATCGTCGTCCACAGGACGGGATTGAAGTAGGCGTGGGCGAGCGATGAGTCCACGGTAGCACTCCAAGGTGGTAGAGAGTAAGAAGTGCAAGGGAGGGCACCCTGGGTGGTCTTGTTTGACCTTTGACGATAAAAGTTGACTTCCGAAGAAATTTAGGTGGGTGAAGTCGCTCCTTAAACAGTCTACGGCTAGCCCCCATCCATCCTCCGAGGTTTGGCACGCCTCAATCTTTTCCTTGGCATCCTTTGCACCCGGCCCGCCTGCCCACAGTGTTGTTACCAATTGAGAACATTCATTGGGGAGCATTTAAAAATTAAGACCATGAGACCGAGGATGCCGGAATCTGTGGCGTACCAAGAAAGCGGAGCCGGAGAACGTCTGTCCAGCAATCGGTTTGGAACCGAACAAGGCTCGCTCACTGGTCTAGAAGCCACCGGATTTGATTTACACGCGTTCGAACGATCCGTCAAAAGCGATTTCGTGGATAAACCTCGAGCAAGAGGATGGATACACTTCTACTCCGCCATCATCAGCTTGATGAGCGGCCTTGCGATGACTATTGTCGTTGCTCTACATGGTATACTTACACGCACGGTAACACACGCATATGCACACATGAAGTGATGTGTATCGGGAAGTTGCCTGAGAGATGTGTGTGCAGGTCGTGCTGAGGCGATTTTAGCTTCGATTGTCTATGTCCTAAGTTTGGTTGCAATGTTCGGAACCAGTGCTGCGTACCACATAATTCATTGGAAGACTGCCCCGCAACGGTTGCTGATGCGGCGTTTGGATCATTCGGGTATCTTTGTGTTCATAGCTGGTAGTTACACTTTCTTTGCGACGCTGTGTATGGATGGAGTACCCCGAGTGGTGATCCTGTCGATAACGTGGTCGGGTGCGGTGCTTGGTGCAACATTATCCCTGTTATGGCCGCACCATCCGCGATATGTGGGTGTACCCATTTACGTGGGTCTAGGTTGGATCATTATCTTTGTGGCCAAAAGACTCATAAATGTGGTCGGAGTCACCGTGGTCATCCTCCTCACACTCGGAGGTGTCTTTTACACCGTTGGCGCTCTATGTTACGCATTCAGTTACCCCAACCCAGCGCCCAACATTTTTGGATACCACGAAGTATTTCACGCCTTCGTCTCCCTCGCCGCTCTGATCCATCACATTGCGGCCTGGATCGTTTTATTGCACTAACCTTTTATTAACTAAAGAGAATATACACACACCAAGACAAACACACCAAGACAAACACACCAAGACACACACACCAAGACACACACACCAAGACACACAGACCGATATACCGTCGCCCAGAAGCAAAAGATTGCGTTGCCCACCAGCGATCTGACCAGACACAGGGGCAACCACTTGCAGGGACAAAGATTCCGATGGATACCACACCCAAACCGCAACTGACGACACGCTCGCCTTGCCCTTGGGGACTCCCGGATGAACTCACTTCGCGAACGCTCGAGTAACACCCACTCACATGACGCTTATAAAGGTTCGGGTGACACTATAAGAGGGTCACCTTCTATACGTATAGAACCTTTGGAGGGGTGACACATGGACATTCTTATCTTTAGGGTTCTCAAAAGTTGGAGGTTTCCCGACCCATTGAGTAAGCCCAGTTTCGATGATCCGGCAGCGTTGGAGTCGATTAAAATATTTGCGTTAAGGCGAATCGGTTTGGGACCTGAATCTCTGGAGAGAGCGTTGAGTGCCTTTTCGTATCAGGGTCGTCTTCTGAGGAATGATCCGAGCTCTCTCTCGGCAGCCTGTTTGTGGCTGATTACGGGTATTTACGCTGCGGAAATGACCGTGCCAAATCAGCTAAGCTTGTTCACTCAAAGTTTGTTAGAGGAGCATTACGAAATTCATACCGGCTCATTGAGGAGATCACAATTCACTGAAACAGACGGGGTCATGTTGGCTAGCATTAAGAACATTGTGAACGCGTTCTGCAAACGCGGTACGACCACCCCATTGAGGTCTAGTGCTACACCCGTTCCGACTCCATCCAGAACGGGAAGAGAGGGATACCAAATCAACGAAGAATTGGTCAGAGAAAGAGCTCTAAAGAATATTGAAAGAGTGGGAATGGTAGAACAATATGATGTAGACTTGATTATGTATTTAATGTACAGAATAAGATCAATGGGAGATGACGACTCTCAAAGAACTAGAAATAATGAGATGATGATACAATTCCTGCGGATATTTCTACAAATGTACAAGATTCAATTGGAGCACAGTAGTAAGAGCACACGTGTGTGGGAGCACACATGTGGGAGTGAGCACACATGTGGGAGTGAGCACACATGTGGGAGTGAGCACACATGTGGGTGTGAGCACACGTGTGGGAGTGAGCACACGTGTGGGAGTGAGCACACATGTGGGAGTGAGCACACATGTGGGAGATGTTTATTAGTGAGAATATCGGTGGATGGAGAGACGGTAGATATAGGGCAGTTAGCTCGGATGGTTAGTGAGGGCAAGGATCGTGGGGATATATTGTGTCAAGACGTGTCACAGTTGGAGAAGCAGTCCAAGGATGTGCGGGGTCGGATGGCGGAGTTGCAGGCGGAGGAGAAGGAGTTGGGTCGTTCTTGTGCTCAATTGGAGGCGGATGTTGTGGAGGCGACGCGGGGGCTGGAAGGTTTGACGCGTCGGAAGCCGGCATTGGAGGAGGCGATTACAACGGGAGGGAACCTGCGGAAGCAGTTGGAGGATTTGGAGGAGACGGTACGATGTACGCGTGCGAGCCAGAGGGTAGTGGCCGAGAGTTCGGAAGCTTTGAGGAATGAGTTGCAGAGCATCTACCTAGAACTTACGCCACAATGGGAATCATGTCGGAAACGTGTGCTGGCAATGCAGAACATCCCTAAGTTATCCTGGCCGGAGTCCATAGCTTCCGCCATGTTTCCATTGTCTGATCCGTTTACCCCTGGCTCTGTAGCCGAGTGGTATAGTTCTGGTGCCAAAGACCAAATGGTGACCGAGTTAGAGAGATTTTTGAAGCACGTCCAGGAGCAGTCTGAGAAGAGACGAGCCGGGAACAGCACGGCGATTAAAAGCCATTCTGACTCAATCGAACCGATGAGGAAGGCCGTGATGCAGAGTGAATCGGACCTGGTAGCTATCCAGGGTGCTATTAAAGAGTCCAAAGCAATCTTTGATACCCTCACGAGAGAGGCCGAACACACCACCAGCGACTTGGAAACGGTTCAAAGCCAGTGGCAGGAGATGATTGCGAATCATCAAACGCAAGTGAAGCAACTGGAAGATAAGCTACGGGGATTGGAAGCCGACTCGTCTCTCAGAATTCGTAAATTGTCTACTGAATTTGAACAACTCGTCAGGTCCATTGGGGACAGACTTAACAACCTGACAGAACGCTACGAGACCTGGACCAAGAGGGAAAAACCCGCTCTAGACAACGTACTGGACCAAAAATTCCAAGGCATTTGCGCTACCATTCAGTCTCAGAACGAACAAATGGCGTCAAATCTCCGAAACGGGTCCGAGGAGGCAAAACCAGAACATGGTTCTCTGCCCAGTCCATCTTCGCCGCTCACAGAGGAAGAAGAGGCGGATCACCAAAGCAGTTCCGAAGAAGAGTTTAAGGAACCTGCGAGCGAGAATCGACCGGCCAGACAGCCGGAAGTGAAGGACGGGTTAATGAAATTCCTTTTCTCGACCATCAGCAAACTAACCGACAAGAAGATCTAACTGTACCGTGGGGACCATGTTGGTGAGGGTGAGGGCCGTGAGTGTAGTGCCGAAAAGGTCATGGCCATGGGGCCATAACCGTGGGGCCATGGGTGAATATTTGATTTTTCGGCCGGAGAAAATGGAGGGTTTGCCAAGTCACTTGCAGGCGCAGGTGAAGGAGTTGGTTTGTGGTCTGGAGGGGCCGCGTGACGTGGAGAGCATAACGAGTGCGTCTACGTTTGCGGCTATGGGTGTGTGTCCCGATTATGATATGAAGAAGCTGGTGAAGCGAATGAGTATAGATATGCGGCAGAAGGGTGAGGAGCGTGTGCTGTTTGATTTGAAAGGGGTGGACGTGGCGATGGCGAATGCGTTGCGACGTGTAATGATCGCGGAAGTGCCAACGATGGCGATTGAGACGGTACATTTGTATCAGAACACGGGTGTGTTACAGGATGAGGTGTTATGTCATCGTTTGGGTTTGGTTCCGTTTAAGGTGGAGCCGGAGACGTACAAGTATCGTACGGAGAATGAGGAGTTGACGGCGGAGAACAGTCTTTGTTTTAAATTGCATATTGTTTGTACTCCTGAGAATTTGGACCAAGAAAAAAAATGCTTGCCTGTCTACAGTCGTGACTTCGTTTGGGTCCCGCTATCCGAACAACAGAAAGAGCAGTACCCGGAGCCACCACGGCCAGTGTCAGAGGATTATTTAATTACGAAGTTGCGACCCGGACAAGAAATTGAAGCTGTGTGTTATCTTGAAAAGGGTATCGGAAAAACACACGCTAAGTGGAGCCCCGTTTGTCCTGCCGTCTACCGACTCCATCCCAAAATCATATTCCCCCAAGGTGTTCTGCGTGGCCCAGAAGCCGAAGACTTGGTCAATCTCTGTCCTATGAACGTTTTCGATATCGAAAACGGAGAAGCCATTGTCGCAAAACCAACGCAATGTACTACCTGCCGAGCTTGCATCGAACGCTTCCCCACACAAGTTGAAGTCCGCAAGATCAAAGACCACTTTATATTCCAAGTCGAAGCCACCGGCTCTATCCCTGCACCCGACGTTTTTAAACGATCCCTCTCTGTCCTTATACAAAAGCTTCAGAAAATCAAAAACAACATTGAAAAAGATATTCAAGCCTAACTGCCTCCGCACTCCAGCTCCAAAGCTCATGACTATCACTCCACTAGTATGCTCGCCAATATAGCGCGTTGCTGCACGAACACACGTGCGTGGCTCACGGCTGTCATATGGCGTGTCGAGACACTCGTGCGGGAAAACGGAGATGGTGCTGGCTTGTCAGCCGACGGATTGAGGAATGCTAGATATAGAAGATCTAGCTCCTCACCTTAGTTCGGTATTTTATTATTGGACCTGTTTTGAAGATTTGTCTCAACAAGGTATGAGTAAATCCCTTCGAAGGTTCCAACGGTACACTCAAGCTGCATGAGCCTCCACCTCATGAGCCTCCGCCTCATGAGCTCCGCCTCATGTATGTATCGTGCCTTGTTACGCGCACATACGCCGACTCCGGACAATGCTGGATGGTTGATATGGATTTGGGGAAAAAAATGTAATGGGTGCTCACCTTTGTTCCGTTCTGCAACATCCAGCCCAGT
>NW_011645807.1:104353-116535 GCF_000223845.1 Gregarina niphandrodes | reverse complement strand
GGTGTTAGGTGGGTTAAGTTCGATTTTTTTTCCAGTGCATGAGGTCTCGAGCGTGTGATAGAGGAAACGGGTGGAGTTTGGTGGTGCTTGCCATGGGTGACGGGAGCACATGTGGCAGCGCGTGTGGCATGGTGTGGTCTGAAGGTGTGTCGGCTCGGAAGTATGTGGCGAAGTTGATAGCAGAGTGTGTGGAGAAGGAGTGTGTGGATGACCGAAGGAGTGTGTGCCGAGCTGGGGTGTGTAGTGCTGGGAACAAGCGAGCGTTAGAGGGTTTGTTTGTGGAGACATTGAAGGCTAGCAGAGACCAGCTGGTGGATGGCGTTCTGGAGTTGCGTTTTTGCCGATGGAAGTGGGCCACATTGGCGTTGGCTTATTGGCAGCAGATAGGCAGTGCTACCACTCGTAGGCTGATGCAAGATTGCGGTATGTGGGAGCACCTCCGGCCCAGCTGGCGGGTGTCTGACCCTTGGTTTATTGCCTGTTTGTTAGAGCGGTGTAGTCCACTGCCGATCGAAGAGTGGGTTCGGGAATTAGGATTAGAGTTTACTTGCTCATTTGATAATGACGGGGTCCTGTACAGTGACGACCTTGCGGAGGACTTTATGCAACTGCCTGAAAGTCCTGAAGCCCGTGACCTTGTGCTCGATATGTCGGCACTCACCCGCTGGCTGTACGCAGCCAAGGACAACACCCACGAGGGCGAGATGCCGGACGGCCGGCTCTTTGTCCCCGAAGGAAACCAGTTTGTCGGCATCGCCGAGGTACTCTGCCGCCGGCTGGGCAGGAAGAAACTGGACGAGATTTCCGCCCTCTGGGCCAACCAATTCCCTGATCGGAAAAGCCTTTCGCCTCAGGGCTTCATTAGCGCAGCACTCCGACGAGCCCGACTAGACCTAGACCACAACCCCTATCCTCGCGCACTCCCCGAATATCGCTTCAACGGCGCAGCACCCCGGAAGAGGCACTCATCAAACACATCCCGAACTACTGCAGGCCGAACAAGCACACATCCCTACCTCCGGTAGAGACACCCTACCGGAGGCAGGGGCCTTTTCCTTCAAACCACTACGCAGCCAAGGGCATGCATGCACCGGCGATGGCATCTGGTCGGTGTAGATTGGTGGGGCGGGGGGGTATTCTCAGGAATAATCCCGGTGACAGGGGAAGGGGTTACTGTTGGTCGGGCGAGTGTTGGCTGGAAGAACAAAAGCCAGTAGAGGGCAGTTAGGAATATAAGGGCAGTGAGGAATATAAGGGCAGTGAGGAATATAAAACCAGCCAGGATGTCTGTGTTACTTGAGACGTCGCTGGGTGACATCATTATCGATTTGTATACGGAAGACTGTCCTCTAAGTTGCCTCAACTTCCTGAAATTATGCAGAGTGAAGTATTACAATGATTCCAAGATCCACCGTGTAGAGGAGGACTTTATCGCTGCCACTGGGTACCATCGTAATGCCAAGATTTACGAAGGTGGCGGTGAGACAATATGGGGGCGGATGAACTATTGGGGCACATCTGCCGTCGATGTGAAAGATGAGGGAGATTGGTACGGGAAGGCTCGGCCGGAGAATTTGACGAAGTATTTCCCAGACGAAATACTGCCGAAGCATATCCATGATCGTAAGGGATTGGTTGCCACGGCAAATGAAGGTTACAATGAGAATGGAAGTGCATTTTACTTCACCTTGAGCAGTAAGGTGAGTAGTCTTGATCGGAAGCACACGATTTTCGGTGAAGTTGTCGAAGGTTTAGACATTTTGGAAAAGCTGAACAAAGTTCCCACCGATGATCAGGGCCGACCTCTACAAACCATACGGATACGACACACGCTGGTGCTCGAAGATCCCTACCCAGACTCGGCTGTACCCGGGTTCCCGGCTAAAATCCCCGATAGTCCCAATCCCATAGATGACACAATATACGAACGTATTGAAACAGCAGAAGACGAACTGAGATTGCTCGACAAAATCAGATCCAACGAAGCCAGGTCGCAGGCCGTCGCGTTGGAGATTTTAGGGGACATCGATGACGCTGATGAAAAACCACCCGAAAATATAATATTCGTCTGCAAACTCAATCCCTTTACAGAAGATGACGATCTCAAAACCATTTTCGAACAATTTGGACCCGTACGCAGTTGTAATATCATCAAGGATTGGAAGACTGGTGACTCCCTCCAGTACGGCTTTGTAGAATTTGCTGACGTTGAACACTGCAAAGAAGCCTTCTTCAAAATGCAAGACGCACTCATCGATGATCGCCGAATCCATGTCAGCTTCTGCCAGTCGGTCCAATGGAGGAAACATAGGTCAACCGTCACCGATAGGCCTCCCGTCACCGATAGGCCCGTCACTGATAGGCCTCCCGTCACCGATAGGCCCGTCACCGATAGGCCTCCCGTTACTGATAGGCCTCCCGTCACTGATAGGCCCGTCACTGGTAGCCCCGTCACCCACCATGCGGAAGATCACGGTCGTGACCACGGCAACGACCGCAAAGATCGTAACGACCGAGAATGCTTTAAGAAGGACCTCAAGGAACACGCCAGGAACGCCGCCGGGTACCGGAAGGAAGATAGGTACAATGATGAGGGTTATCGCGACAATCATCACCGCGATGATGAGTACCATCGGGACTACGATCATCGGGATATTTATCGCTCGGATTATCGTCGCAGGAATGGTGATTATCGCGGGCGTGATGATCGCCATAGAGGCCCATATGCGTGTGAGCACGACTATCGGGTATCGCATAGCCGAAGTCGTTCCGGCCGTGTGGCTGATCGGGACGAAGGAAGACCGCGATAAGCTGTCATTAAACAGTGACTGTTAGGTATTTGTTCGAAAGATCGATGTGTATCGCCTGGATAGCTGTGGGTAGGCAGAGGGTATTCCTGTCAGATAAGATTGTCTAGAGTTGATACCGCGGGCAGCCGCAGTTCTCGCTTCCGCCAGTTGTATGTGCTCGTAAGGCGGATTTTGGCCGAAAAGCAGGAGTCGTAATTTCCTGTCAAGTTGTCTGTTGTACGCCGCCCTTCTGAGATCTGCGTTCAATTGCTGATAAGTTGCAGAGTGCATACGTAGCGACCAGAAGGCTTGCAGTCGGGTTTTATGGAGGGCGTAATGCAGGACAGATGCGATCCTTCTTGAGGCGCTAATTTTCGGGGCCATGGATACTTCGAGTTCATGGTGTTTCTGAGTGAAAAGTTTGAGGTGTGCGAAAATGTCACGAATCCCCAAATCCCAACGTACACCGAGCCGCTCAACCAGTCGACGCATCACGGTCGACATGGAGTCGATCGCCATTCCTTTCTTTAAAGACTCCATGGCCATTGTTCGAGCGTCTTGTACAGGAATCGACTTTTTCTTCTTCTCCATTTCCGACTTGACATACGCAGTCAACTCCCCATAAAGTTGGTCACTTTGAGAACTCTTCAGCAGACTCAGCTGCTGCGACAGAGACTCGATCTCCACATCTTTTTTCCGTAAAGTCCGCATCGTGTCATTCAACTGCTCTTTAATCCAACTCATACTGTCTGCTCTCAAGGCGGCAATCTCATCAAACAACTTTATTGCGCTGTCTGTCGCATCCTGCTTCACCTGCGCCAACTCACCACCCATAGTCTTCAAAATCTGCTTCACCGTCTCTTTATTCAAGGCTTCCGAACTCTTCTCCAATTCCGAAACACGCGTGTGCACTTCCGAAACAAACCCACTATGGTCCTGTTCAATCTTTGCCAACAACTGTAACTGACGGTCCTCAAACAATTGACGCTCAGCCGCCAAGAAAGACTCCTTATTCTCGCTAAGCAATACTCGCATCCGACTTTCCAACAAACCATTGAACTGCTGCTGAACTTCGGATTGCAACAACTGCTTAAAACGAGAGACCAGATCTTCCTTCATGCTCTCTAATCGCGCTCCATTCGACCCCGAATGATCCATCCTTATTTGCTCCACCTTCACCTCACTTAGCGCCTCTTGCTGCCTCTCTTTCTCCTTCGCTCTTATTTGCTCCAGCCCCCCAGCCATGGCCGGGCCAACTACGGTCGGGCCAGCCACGGTCGGGCCAGCCACGGTCGGCCCAGCCACGGTCGGCCCAGATACAGCCGGCCCAGCCACTGAACCCGTACTCGTTTCCGGTGACGGACCCAATGACTCGCGAACGAACTGACCAAGCGATTGTCCAAGCGACTGGACAAGTGACTGACCAGCAGACGTCTCGTCGGGGCCAGCAACCTGACCTTCTCCAGCCGCCTGAGTTCCTCCAGCCAACTGATTTCCTTTAACCGCCCGATGCTCCCCAGTCGACTCTTTTGCCCCCGGCTCCATCTCAACCGCGGAGCGCGCAACAGGCTGTTTGGGCTCTGCCAGTTTCTGGGCGCCTGTACCCTGCGTGCCTCTATCCTGGCTGTCTGTAATCTGAGTGTCTGTAATCTGACTGCCGCTCATAGGCTTGTCATCTGTGCCTTTGCTGCCCATGGTCTGCTTGTCTTTGTCCTGGGTGCCCACAGCCTGCGTGTCTATAATGGGGGTCTTAGCCGGGGCGGTCGTGGTCTTAGCTGGGGTGGTCGTGGTCTCCATCGGGGTGGTCGTGGTTTTAACTGGGGCGGTCGTGCTCTTAACTGAAGCGGTCGTGGTCTCCACCGGGATGGTCGCGGCCTTAACTGGGGTGGCCGTGGGCTGGTCCATAGGCTTGACGACTGTAGTCTGCGTGCTCGTGGTCTTGGTGCCACCCGTGGTCTGGTTGTCTGTGCTCTTAGTGGCCACGCCCTGAGGGTCCGCATCCCGGGCGCCCGCCTCCCGAGTGACCGTATCCGCTGGCGCCTGCGGCACGCCACCTCCCCTGCCAGCCCAGTACGGCCCCGAGAAACGCGGCGTGCTCGACGCTGCTGGGGCGGGTCGGGGAACGATCTCCTCCGCCAGTAACAGAGACGTGTCGACTGAGGAGAGACGCTGAGGCGAGTCAACCGAGTGTCTCTTCGGCACTTCCCTTTTCTGGTGAGCTTCGTTCGATTCCGTTTCGGACTTGAGACTAGTCGCAGGTCCCGACGTCGCAGGTCCCGACGCCGCAGGTCCCGACGTCGCAGGTCCCGACGTCGCAGGTCCCGACGCCGCGGGTTCGACGCCGCAGGTCCCGGTCCTGACGTGCGTCCGGTGCCGGGTGCCGGTTCCACATCTACTTTGGCGGCTGGGCCGGCTTGTTCAGGTTTCTGCTCCGAGTTCTCATTTTCGCCAGCAGGTTCCTGACGCGTCGCGGCGGCTCTGGTCACGAACGTCGGCTCGGGAGGAGCTGGCTTGGTCGGTGCACCGCGGTGTGCAGCGGTGGTCGGAGTCGGCATGGGGGGCGAAAGTGCTTCAGAAGAGCTGGAGGAGACCTGCCGGACCGGCTGCGTGTGTTCGTTACGTTGCGGCTGCCGCGGCGAAGGGACAGCTGGCGCTCGGGGCGAGGCCGCGGCGGTCTTCTGGGTGGTCTGGGAGCGCCTCTTCAGCGAGATGCCACCGGGCGAGTGCCCGCGTGGCGAAGCCGACCTGGGGCTGAGTTTTAGCCCGCCACCAACTGGCCGGAACCCGGGACTAGCCAGTCGGCTGCTCTTAGGACCTCCAGGCCGCGGGCTCGAAGCCGCCTCCGATCCGAACGCGAATCGCTTGTGGCTCTCAAACGGCGAATACGACCCCGCCGCCGCAGGACTCCCAACCGGAGGGCTCCCAGTCTTCAGATCTCCGGTCGCAGGGCCCACGGAGGCAGAGTTTTCGGCGGTAGAGCCTACGGAGGCGACGGACGTGATTCTTCCCTTAGCCAGTTTGGGCAGCACCTTCTTCTTGGCGGGGTGCTTGAAGCCGAGACCGCCAGCTAAGCTGGAGCTAGAGGAGCTGGAGCTGAAGTTGGTGGAGGCGTAGGACGCGCGGTCGATTTCGCTGGCCGGCGGTGGCGCCGGTGCAAACCTGCGTTTAACCACACGCGTCTTGGGCTGCATGGACGAGTCGCTGCTGCTACTGTCGGAAGCCGGTTCTGGACCCGCCTTTGGGCCCGATCCGGGGCGCACAGGGGCCGCTTGTTTCACCCACTCGGTTTTCGTCGACGGCGCGGCCTTTCGAGGGAATTTCTTGGTCGGTCTCGGTTTCGTTTTCGCCTTCGAGCTCGGAGCGGTGGAGGAACTTGAGGAGGAGCTTGAGGAGTCTTGCGAGACCGAGCGCGTTGTGGCGGCCTTGTTGTTCACAGGGAGTGGTAGCTTTGCAGCCGCTGGCTTGCCCACCGTTTCGGGAGCTGGTCTGGTGACTGCTTCTGTCACGGAGGACTTCTTGCCAAAGGGCTTCCTCTTAGGTGTTTTCTTCTTCGGAGTGTGGTCTGTCTCGGCCGTGTCTTCTGTCTTCGTTCCGTCTTGTTTGGTGGCGCCTTCTGTCTTGGTCGTTTTGCTGGTTGAGTTCTGTGGGTCGAGAGGTGTGCCGGGGTGTGTGGGGGAAGTGGAGGATTTGGACTTTAATGGCGCAAGTGTTGGGAGTTTCTTTTTTGCGAGCATGCACCACAAAAACTCAGCGAGCGGAACAGACGAGAATGGCGCCATAAACACTAAGGCAATCAGATGCCTGTGACACGCCCACTGCGGCACAGTACTGGACCATTTGCGCCAGCGTGGACCCGCTGCTCTCGACCGTTTCAGTGCACCACTTGCCGCAGGCGTGTTCGTCGCTGTTGACGGCATTCTCACAAAAATCCGAATTGAGGAGATACAGCAGCCAATAGGCTTCCTTGCTCAGGTATGCGTAGTCCTCGCTCTCCGGCGAGTAGGCGAGGGTCAAGTACCTTTGCAAGTTATCGAAATTGACCGCATGCGGTGCATTAACCAACGCCGCGCGCATCTCCAGAGACGCCAACTCACACACCAATGCGCGGTCGTACCCCCGCGTCTCGCTCACATCGGACTCACCCACCTGGGTCTCTGCCACCTGAGGTTTCCCGACTTGGACCTCGACTTCGTGCGTGCGAACACGTGCGCTGGTCGGACACGGAGTAGCCACTCGGACAGCCTCGGTGTTCAGGTTCGCTGCAGAGCCGTTCGAATTGCCATCCGCATCAGCAGGCCACTCCCCTTGGGACGCAATGTCGATGGCGTACGCATCCAGACATAACTTTACTTGCGATTGATTGGCCTTGCACGGCTCTTCGTTCGGGCACCCGTCAATCGCTGCTGCGGTAGTGCCAATCCCGATCGGACATTCCATACCAAGGTCAGCTACGCAGAGAAACAATACAGGTGGAAACAATACAGGTGGAAACAATACAGGTGGAAACAAGACATTCAACCATTTAATTTCACACACATGCCGGTCCACCAGGTGTGTAAGTTACCATCCTTATACACCCAATTTTTGATCTTATCGGGAATGGTAGGAGGGCAAACGGCCGGATGTGGGCAGGAGGTATATGAGAGTTGTACAACCCACCTGAATAGAACTGGCCACTGCGTGCGTAAGCTCCTGGGAACAATCCAGGAGCTACGGTATTCGGGTTCATCCAATGCGTAGTTAAGAGTGCAACTAGGGTCTAGGAAGAAATCAATGTCTGGGTATTCTTCTAGATAGGGTGTTTGATCTTCCTCTGGGTGTCGTTGCATGGGTTTGAAACAAGCATCATCGATTTGTTCTGAACCGACATAGTTGCTCGGAGGACTACAATATTGAAGCTGATGGATGCTAGTTCCAGACACAGGTGTGTCATAGATGAACGTTAGTTTCATCCCCGGGTAGACAAGCAGGTAGTCCGTTCCGTACTCCGACAACCATTTTGAAGGCGGACTCGCTCGAATCCACTGACTGCCAGCGCCATTGCCGCAAGCAGCATTACCTATCGCAGGCCCTGCCAGTCCTTCATTGCTTTGTTGACGATTGAAAGGACGGAAGATCCGGATCATTCCCTCACATACGAAAGCATTGAATAATAAGCAGCTAGAAAACACCAATAAACTTTTCATAAACTATATTCTAACACTTTTCATAAACTATATTCTAACATCTCCCGCTAACCTCTAATCCACAAATGAGAAAAAATAGTCCACCCTCAACAGTCAGTCCCCGTGCCGGCGAGTGAATTCGTGAGTTCCTGCCGGCGAGTGAATTCCTGCCGGCGAGTGAGTTCCTGCCGGCGAGTGAGTTCCTGCCGGCGAGTGAATTCCTACCTGGGGGTTAACAACTATCACATGTTAGTCGATAGTGTTCAAGGGCATTTCCTCCTCTTCAAGGTCCCCTTTACCAGTGTCACTAGAGGTGAGTATTTTCTGCAATATTGTTTTCTGTCGAACTGGGTCATCAAAGATTAATTTGTGTTGATCTAGATTAAACACATTCATGGGTATAACTTTGTAAGCATAGCCTTGATCAACAATAAACTGTTGTCTCTTATCTGCATATGCAATTTCCTGTGTATCCTTAGAGACCAGGGAGTAGAAGAATGCATTGTAGTTTTCAATGTCGTCTGGAGAGTTGGTGGTTGGTTTGTTCGAATTGGGTTTAGGTCTGAGAATTCTTCCAAGACGTTGGGTCTCTTGTCTTCGGGAAGCGAAGTTGAATGAGATCTGAATTACAACCGTCGCACACGGTATATCGATGGCGTTATCACCGACTTTACTGAGGAAAATGACGTTGCAATTGGGACTGGTTTTAAACTTATGAATTATAACCATTCGTTCCTGTAGCGATACCTCGCCAGATATATATGGCGCCTTCAAGGCGTAAGCGACTTCCTTCAGGGCAAATAGATTGTCACTAAAAACAATAATCTTATCACGACGCGCCTGATGGAAACGGATCAGATATTCACACACACGTAGTTTGTTAGGATTACATACCCACAGCCTTCGTTGTTTCATCGGGCTGGCATTCAGATATGCGCGGAAATACTCGATTGTCATACCACACCATACTTCGCTACATTTGGCCTTCGCAAGGTATCCGGCTTTTTGAAGTTCCAACCAGTTAGCCTCATCGAGTTTTGGCCCAATTAACCATTGCAAATCATTAATCAGGTCGTCTTCCCTTACAAGTGTAGCCGTCAGTCCCAGCTTACAGTGGCTACGACAGAGATCCGTAATTCGACGGAACGCCGGCGCCGGGGCGAATTGGACCTCATCGAAGATCAACAAACCCCAGTCCTTCCGTCGGATCTGCTGCATGATACGTTCCGCCGCTTCGCTGCGTCGTCCGCTATACGCCATCATGGTGTACGTGCTGCAAACAACACACGCGTCCTCAGGCAAGTCGCTCTTGTTATCTGCTGTTAGTGCCACCACCTTGCTAGGATCCACCGTCGTGAACAGTAAAAATGACCTCTTCCACTGGTCCACTGCCACCGAGGACGAGGTCAGGACCATCGCGGATTTTTTGATTGTCGTCACCGCCGTAATGCCCGTCAGCGTTTTGCCAGCACCGCAAGGCAGCACAATAATCCCGCTCCGGGCACGTCCGTTGCTAAACATTTTGCGCAATGCACGCTCCTGATAGTAGCGGATGCGGGTCTCCTGATTCAAACTTATCTGGAGAGGTGGGTTGCTTGCGTCTCGCCAGAAGTCATACTCCGTCAACAACGGTCGCCCCAACACAGTCAATGCAACTTCCTTTATCGCACCCACTCGGCTCTCCTCCACCTGGAACGAATACACCAAGTCCGGCTTGTCCACCTTGGGCACCACATCCTCTACTTCCTCATTCTCGGCACCCGGCGGCCCTTGCGGCTCCCCCTGTGCCAGAAATTCCAACAGTTTCTCCTCCACACGATCTTCCACCTCAACATTGAAGTCGTTTTTCGAACCCACTGCAACCGTCGTCTGAGCACTCTTACTACCCCCAGATTCCTCCTCCGTCTTCTGCACGTTCCGCATCGTCAATGAATTCTGCACTCGTGCGGCAGCTATAACCGGATTCGCAGCCAACAACTCCAACTCATCCCGATATGAAGACTCAATGAAGTACTTACGGTCTCTCAAAACCAACTTCACTCGACCAAATGACGCACCGTGCCGACGCACTTCCGCTATCAATATCGGAGACACCACATTCTTACTGTACCGCTCCAAACGAGCCAAAAGTTCGTCGCAAGTTAAACCCATACTCAACGCTGCATACAGACTAAACACCGTCAATTGGAACTCGTGAATTACCTCCGGCCGACTCACCGGCTCCGCGATTGCTATTACGAACTCCGTCGCGCTCTTGAGATTCGTTGAACCGGCTACAGAAAATTCTCACGTGTGCGATTATATACACACGTGTGCGATTATATACACACGTGTGCGATTATATACACACGTGTGCGATTATATACACACGTGTGCGATTATATACACACGTGTGCGATTATCCACACCAAATGCAGAGACAAGAGTCCGTGTCCCAGACAATGGCTGGACCATACGTAGCCTCGGACGGGGTGGGGGGGCGGCATACTTTCCAGGGGGTGGGGGGGCATACTTTCCAGGAAGATGTAGCCGTTGGGGCAAACGAGGAGCGGCAGTTCATCTGCATTCGGTTTGATTTCCATTTCGCTGAAGTCCATGAAGGTAGTATATGCTGGGTCCTGCATCAGAGCGTCCGCCGTCAGGGGTAGCTTGCACGAGGGCATGAATCCGGCACTGGGCTGAGGGTCGTTGGGTTTCACGTTAAGAACCAAGTTGAGTGGCTGAGGAGGCAGGTTCGGCCGTCGGCGCTTATTTGCGCTGACAGTGCTCATTGGTTGGTTAAAAATACCCTCTAAAATAGAGGGCAAAAAATGCGGGAAACGAAACCGACGCCTGCAGATGAGGAGGACTTAGGCTACAC
Source organism: Gregarina niphandrodes (assembly GCF_000223845.1). Lineage (NCBI taxonomy): Eukaryota > Apicomplexa > Conoidasida > Eugregarinorida > Gregarinidae > Gregarina > Gregarina niphandrodes. The sequence continues at coordinate 105,721 of NW_011645807.1, read as the reverse complement.
GCCGACCAGGATATGGACCCACAGTGGTGACAGAAGCTACTTGGGGGTCAGGGTCCTGTGCACGGCAGCCTTCGTGCTGACTACATTTTGCGCCTGCCTTGTCGCCACGAACCTGATAGTCCTCAACGGCGTCCTCATCGGCGTTCTCAAGCTGATATGCAAGATTATTCGCCTGGAGTCGATTACGGAATCCGTAAGCTACACAGACAAATTACGCAACCCCGACGTCTTACACAACCCCGACCAGTGGGCGGTTTCACACGTGTTCGGCTACGAGGGTCACAAGTGTTAGGTTGCGAAGGTCACAAGTGTTAGGCTACGAAGGTCACAAGTGTTAGGTTACGAGGGTCACAAGTGTTAGGAGGGTCCGGTGCTGTCATGAGGGTCCTGTGTTGAGAGTGGAGAGTGTGTATTTGTTGTAGAGGACATGTAAAGAGGTTTTCGAATATATGCTGGGATGGCCTATAGACTTTGGGGCGTACTTTATTTGCCGTACTCTCCACACTTTGGGTATATGGCAGGTGACGATTCTGGGTAGCAAGCCCAAGTGGCGGTTGAACCAGGAGGAGTGGAGTCAATGGAAGCCTGCGCACACGCGTGTTGATCCTGAGGACGGAGTTCTGGAGGTGTCGCTACCTAGCGACAAGGAGGGCGGACTGACTGCCGTGGGGGGAAGCATGGTGGTGTCTAACCACATGAGCAATATCGACGGCTTTCTGCTCAAGGCCTGTTTCCAGCCCATGACCACGAAGGCTTTAATCAAGTCCGGTGTCATTAAGGCCCCCTTCGTCGGTCAGTTGCTCTGGCTCTCGGGCCAGTGCTTCGTCTGGGGCAACCGACGAGGATCCGGCGTTAAAGACAAGGATAAAACATATTCCTCTTGTGCCGAAGCCATCTGCAACAATGTACCCGTCATCTGTTTCCCGGAAGGCACACGACGGATGTTCGGTCGTATGAATCCATTTAAACTCGGAATGATAGGAGCCGCCATTGACTACGAATGGCCCATACACGTCTCTATCATACACGGCAGCCACCGGGCCTGGCCGCCTAGAGAGCTCCTTGTTAACCGACACCCGATATACGTTAAATTCGCTGACTATGTGATCATACCCAGAAGAGGCCTCGACACCGCCGACTCTATGGCTAACGCCATACGGCGAAGAATGCTCCGTCTGATGCTTGACGTTCCCGGACACGACCCCGTGGTAACCCAGCCAACACTAATTCTCTTACCCCTCAGTCCCTAGCGCTTACTAGTCCCAGTGCTTTTTGGCCACTAGTACCACATACCCGGGACCACATACCCGGGACCACATACCCGGGACCACATACCCGGGACCACATACCCGGGACCACATACCCGGG